>NW_020664561.1:38742580-38821744 GCF_002925995.2 Terrapene triunguis | reverse complement strand
GGCCCTGAATACTGCTTTGAAAAAGTGACCCAACAGATTAGTATCTGTAAAGCTGGCTCACAAATGTATGAAAACCTAGATAGAAATGTGTCACTCCAACTAGCATCAAGATTACAAACTGCAAAAGTAAAAGTATTAAAGGAATAGTTTGAATAGATGCTGAACGCACCATCCACATGCATTTCATAAGAGTGTAGAGACTCTTATGGTCTGATTTATATTTAAACTAAAGCCTCTTTACCCTGCTCTGGTACAAAGTGGGCATCAGTTACATTTACAGCCACTTGAAGGCCTTTTTACACTGTCAGGCTGAATCTGACCCTAAGTATTTGGATCGAGCTGATTCTGTGCTCTTTGGAATGCAACCTCCCCCCTCCTTTCTTTACCCCCTCATCAGAGATCTTATACTTTGGAGTTTATATATCTCATTCCCATTATGATCTGACTAAATCTGGTGGAGTGGTAATTCATAAGATTCCTAAATTTAGTTAGTCCATCTGATAGTATCATTTTACTTTGTGATGCATTCTATCACAAGATATCATGGCATATCAAACACTTAACTCAGTGTTCAGCCAGCAATGAATTCTATTGCCATTATAGCTTTGCAAGTTCATGAAATGGCCCAATTTTGAGAAAAAAAAAATGAAAATGTTCATGTTGTTCACAAAAAAGGACCATCATTAAAGTGAAAGTAGACCCATTTTTTTTCCAAGCAAAAATCTATAACATTTCAATTTTCCTATTAAAGCAAATAGAACATTCAAATGTTCACACATTCACATATGAGAAAAAAGCCAGATTTCACAGTTGGAAATCAACTTGGACTGAATTTTCAAAACTTTTTAGATAACTTTCCTACACCACTTGTCATTATACCTCAGTTCTGCTCCAGATTGAAATAATATATTATGAGAAAATAAACTATATTGAAAATAACTGAGTGGAAGTAACAGCTGTAAAGGAGAAGAAACAGCTTGAGAAGAAATTGTTATTGTTGGAAATTGAAGCTTGCACATAGTATCAAAATGGAAGAAAGAGGCCATGTATATATATAGAGAGATCATTTATATAACAACCAGAGTCAGTACTTTGGGATCTTTCATCATTGACAGAAATGTAGAAAGTCATGAGCCCCCCTGAAAGAGAGAAAACTGAGGTAGCAATATTTTTGGGGGCAGAGGATTTCTTCGTTTTGGAATGTTTTGAAAGGGAGGGATATAGTCTCACTTTGTCCGGACTCAAGTTTCTTATAATTCTGCTCCGAAGCAAACTGAACTGAGGTAATCTAGATCCTGGTCTTTTTTACCAATAAGCTTCCACAGGAAAGAGGAAATAAAATGAGGAAAAAAATTGTCAAAAATCAGCATGAGAACATTAAAAGGTTTATTCTGAACATACAGGTCCAACAAAAAGCACTGAAACAAGGCTGCCCGGGGATCATTCACAGCTAAACTGTATAAAAGTATTATACAGAGATTCTTCTGACAGAATCAAGGCCAGATTTGGCCCTTAAGCTTTGATTTGGACACTTTTGGAGTCCCCTTTATCCTGGATACACTGAGCTATTTTGTTCATAGTTTTGTGAATATATGCATTTTTCTAATTGAACAATGACATCTTTATTAAAAAATGAGGCACTAAATAAGTGGCTGAAGTTGTATCTTAATCTTTCCTGTTCTGCCTCATGAGACATTCTCGTAAGCAAACTAGGGAAACGTGGTCTAGATGAAATTACTATATGGTGGGTGCAAAACTGGCTGACAGATCATACTGAAAGAGTAGTTATTGATGGTTTGTTGTCAAACTGGAGGGAAGTGGGGTCCTGAAAGGGTCTCTCCTAGATCTGGTATTATTCAATATCTTCATTAATCACTTGAATAACATAGTGAAGCTATGTAAATTCAAAGGGTCTGTCCTAGATCTGGTATTATTCAATATCTTCATTAATCACTTGAAAAGTGAAGCTATGAAGCTTGTAAAATTTGCCAGGCAATCTGAAGGCATGGTTAGAGACAACACTGGCCAGGTAGATGATTTCCATTCTTCTTGTTTGGTTTGTGTTTCTGTAGGGTTACTGTATTTGTTGTACCTTAACTATTATTTCTTTTTATTCAGTAATAGAGTATCGGTTATTTATCTGCAGTGGGGTTTTTTTTTGATGGTATAATGAAAATACTCAGTTCCTTGCTGCATTTAGGAATAAGTGAAGTATAATCCATAGCATTACCTGAACTAGAAAGATAAAACTTCAATCCGAAACAGCCTGAGTCCCAGTCATATTCTCCCATGTATAAAGCAAAAGGGCCAGGGATAAACGGAAAACCCAGAGTTCCTGAGACAACATTCCCTGGGGATAAGGTTATCAAGAGACCTGTCAACAATTCTCTTTCATGAAAATGTTTGAGGTTTATTTTTATTCTGATGAGGAACAAAACTGAGACCTTTTAAGATTTTTCATGAGAGAGACACCCCCACCCTGGAATAGCTAACAGCCTGGTGCTTAGGACTCTCACCCTACTTCACAGCAAGGTCTTGAAATTGGGTCTCAAACATCCCAGGAGTGTGTCCTAGCCACTGGGCTATGGGTGTTCTGCAGAGCTTGGCCTCTTCCCCTGCAGGCAAAACATTTCAATTTCAACCAAATAAGTTTTGTTACAATGTTTTGATTAGCTCTAGTTAGCAATACTGTGTAGTGGTCAACGGTCATGTCCAAACATCCCTATAAAGGACAAAGGAGGAGCATGGAAGAAGCAGAATCCATAGAGGTAAGAGAAGCTCCATGGATGTGGGTGTGACGGGTTGGATCACAGAAACCCCCTTGAGAGCTGCCACCCGATGTGCCAAGACTACCCCTGCTTCTGTTTTCCCTGCCAGCTTAGGACTCCAGCGCCCTGTCTTGCTGAGCGAGACACTCCAGTCTGACTCCAACACAGACCAAGGGTCTGAATCACTTGTCCCAAAACTGCAAGTTTACCCAAAAACAGCTCACAGGAGTGTGCTTGTCTTTAGCACTCAGATGCCCAACTCCCAATGGGGTCTAAACCCAGATAAATCCGTTTTACCCTGCATAAAGCTTATGCAGGGCAAACTCATAAATTGTTCGCCCTCTATAACACAGATAGAGAGATATGCACAGTTGTTTGCTCCCCCAGGTATTAATACATACCCTGAGTAAATTACTAAATAAAAAGTGATTTTATTAAATACAGACAGTAGGATTTAAGTGGTTCAAAGTAGTAACAGACAGAACAAAGTAAGTCACAAGCAAAATAAAATAAAATGCGCAAATCTATGCCTAATCAAACTAAATACAGGTAGATTATGAGCTTTGTAATGATACCTTACAAGAGACCTTTTGCATGAAGCATATCCCAATTACATTACATTCACTTATATTTTTATAAAACCATATAGACTGCACGACGTCACAGTGGGGAAGGTGTGTCAGGCAGGGCCGGCTCTAGGCACCAGCAAACCAAGCACATGCTTGGGGCAGCACATTTTCAAGGGCAGCATTCTGGCCATTTTTTTTTTTGTGCTTCCGGCGGCAAAAGCCTAGAGCCGGCCCTGGCAGCAGCAGCGCGTCATGCGCGGGGGGGTGCCCTGGGGCCGCTGCAGTTCGCGCCGCGGTGGAGCAGTGCCCACACCTTGTGGCTGGGCCGGGCAGGCTTCGAGCGGGGGACACTCAGGCTGGGGGACACCCCACAGGGCAAACGGATCCGCCTGCAGGTGCCGCAGGGCGGCCGCCCCCAGCGTTGCAGCCGGTGCTGGGCGAAGCGGCCCAAGCTGCCCAGGGACTGTGGCAGGGCGGCCAGAAGCAGCAGCAGCAGCGGGGCCATAGAGGGTGGGGCGCTGTCGTGCAGGGCCTGCGTCCCATTCTCTGGGGCTCCGCTGCCTCTGGGGCTACCCTGCCCTGGCTCCTCAGCTCTCTGCCGGGGCAGTCCCCCGGCTCTGCCCTCCCGGGTCCCGGCTGGTCCTGGAGGCGGGAGCCCTGGATGGAGGGACCCTGGGCTGAGGCGCGGCCCGGGAGCCCCGCTGCTTACCCCAACCCTGCCAGCGCCGGACCGGCTGGAGGTGAGGGGGGAGCGGGCCAGAGTCATCACTGGTGGGGGGGAGCCCCGGGCTGGGGCGGAAGGGGGTACGGGGGGGGGAAGAGAGAGCCCAGGGCTGGGGTGGCAGGAGGTGCGGGTGGGAGGGGGGGAGAGAGAGCCCAGGGCTGGGGTGGGGGTGGGGGCAGCCAAAAATTGTTTTGCTTGGGGCAGCAAAAAACCTAGAGCTGGCCCTGGTGTCAGGCCACATGTCTGAGTGGGCTGAGTCTGTCTGGCATTTGCTGTTCTAGCTTCAGTGGCAGGATGGAAGAAAGCCGGGACTTCCACAGCTCTTGGAGCTGGCAGACCAACTCCAGTTAGCTCAATCATGATGCCCAGATCTGTGTAACTCAACGTTGTCTCTATCAGCAGAAACTTGCACCCTCAATTGTTGCTCGCTTTTGGCTGTTTTGCTGGGGTGTGATGATATGGAGTTGATTTTCCTGTCCCTTCTTTATTAAGAAGGGAGTTTCGTTCACATGGAGGCTTATCTACAAAGTTGAGGGATGCAGCCAAATTGGATCAGTTTCCTTGTTCTTTTGGCAGTTTGATCCAATGGAACTACAAACTTCAATCTCTTCCAGGAGAAAAATTGGAGAGGGAGGATACGACATTTGATACCTTTCATAACATCCATGCTTGAAAACATGCAACAGTTTAAATGGTCACCTTAAGCAAGATGCCATGAAGGCTAACATGGATCTTTTCAATATCCCCTCTTGCTCTGTGTTAAATTCCTGATTTTTTTTAAGCCCAGCCCCTGCTTTGTTTCTAGCCTTTAATGGTCCCCAGGCAAGACCCAGCTATAAATCAATGATTTTATTGATTTCCAACAAACCACTATTATGCATTTGGCAGAAGCTATAAAACAGATTATTAATGAACAATCATTGTGCCCCTGTGTCTGTGTGTTTCTCAGACAGCACGCAGGCAGAGATGGTCCCAGGCCACATGAATCAGGGAAACGGGGAGGGGGCAGTTTTGGTCCTGGTTGGGCATGGGACAGTTGTAGAAAACTTACAGTTGTTTGACTAAAGTTAGTAACAGCTGTCTTTTGTCCCTTGGAAGATTAAAGTTTCAGAGTTTTTCTTGATTTCCCCCCTCTCCCCTCCCCAACCTTACTGTCCCTTACAAATGGGATATGTGGGAAGGGTGGGGGGAGGGGGGCTAGGTCCATGAAGGGGAAGGGAACATTTTGGTTGTCTGAGGAAATGTTCGTCACAGCAATCCTTTCTCCCTTGGAAAATTACAAAAATTTTATCCTCCCTTTCCCTGGTGTCTGGCCTCTCTCTGCACTGAGCCATGCTGCATAAGGCAGGGGACATAAGAACAGCCATTCTGGGTGAGGCCAAAGGTCCATCTAGCCCAGTAACCTGTCTTCCGACAGCAACCAATGCCAGGTGCCCTCAGAGGGAATGAACAGAACAGGTAATCATCAAGTGATCCATTCCCTGGAGCCCATTCCCAGCTTCTGGCAAACAGAAGCTAGGGGCACCATCTCTGAGTGGTAACAGCTAATATAGATCCCAACATTTTATATATAGATAGATAGATAGATAGATAGATGATAGATAGTTGGGATTATGTTTTCCAATGAGCATTACTTTGCATTTATCAACATTGAATTTTATCTGCCATTTTGTTGCTCAGTCGCCCAGTTTTGTGAGATCCCCTTGTAACTCTTCGCAGTCTGCTTCGGACTTAACTACTCTGAGTAGTTTTGTATCATCTGCAAATGTTGCCACCTCACTGTTTACCCCTTTGTCCTGGAAAGAAATTTGGGAGAACTTTGGTCTTTTCAAGCAGAAAAACAGTGGAGGAAACAGCAGTTAGATGAAGACGATGCAGAGCAGTACAGCTTGTTTAATAGAGGGTGCATTGCAGTGGTATCAGCAATGTAGAGTTAGTGCTGCAAATGCTGCATACTGGAACTTATTTAAAGAGGCTATTGTAAAAGTCTTCGAGCCAGTTAATTATCAGTTTTTGTTATGTCAGGAACTCCTTGAGTTAAAGCAGAAAGAAACTATTCATGAATATGTTCCAGTTCTGTAGTTTAATGGGAGAAGTTTAAAAAGAGAGAGAGAGAAAATGATTTAGTTCATGGAAGAATTGAAAACCTGCACCAAAAAGGTGAAATTACATATTGTGCACCATCTACTCTTGCATAAGCCATTAAAATTGCTGTGGGCTTAATTGGACTAATCGCCCATTGCAGTTGTGCATGAAACTCAGAATGTGCACAGAGAGGTGGTATGACCATGGGGCTGGCTTAGAAAGCTGGAGATGCCAATAGCGGCAGTTGTCCAGCGATGAAAAGCAAACAATTGCATTTAAAAGGCACCAACAGCAATTAAGGCATTTATTTACTGTATTAGCAAAATGGATTTTAACGGGTGTGAAAATGAAAAGCAAAAATGTTTTCAGGAAAAAGAGAGTGTTCAGTAGAAAACAAATACCTATAGAGCATAAGCATTACCGGTGAGCCTCATTTCTTCCTGCTTACTTCAGTTTTACACCAATGCAACTCCATTGTCTTCTGTGGAGTTACTCCTGGTGTACACCACTGTAAATGAGTTCAGAGCCAGGCCCTATAAGTTCTACTAAACTAGCCAGGATAATTAGCCTCGTGCTACGTGGTGAATTAACCAGTGGATACAAGATCAGATGGGAGTGAAGAGCCCTCACCATATTATCAATATTCTCCAAACATTTACTTTGATGCTATCCATTGTTCAGTCACACATTTGTTATACTGAGAAGGTTTTTGAAACAAAACCATGGAAATATGAACTGTATCTCTCAGCTCTCCTGAAGTTTTCAGGAACACTGTTTTGGAGACATCTAAATATTAATCTGGTTAGCTACACAAAGTCTTTACTTTTTCTAAAAGGCAATTTGGTAGAAATTAGACCTAATTCTCAGAAAGAAAGCAAAGTCTATCCAAACCCTCAACTTCCTAATTCTTACCATCCTACAAATTAACAAAAGTCCCAAGTACTCCAAAACATTTCTAAATATTGTGGAGAAGTGAATATCTAATCTAACTACTTTGCTTTCACATTCCAGGTGTCCTCCAGAATGAAGAACAATCAAAGTTGTATACAATCTTTCCAAACAAGCAAACTATTTTAAATAATCTTCTCTTCTAAAGTCTCAAGGCTGCAGTTGGATCCCGTTGGCTGGACCCCCTTTGCCCTTATGGAGTCCCATGAACTACATTACACTGCATTACTTTCAGAAGCACTCTTTCCATTTGGATTTTGCAGTGCTTTCAGTTCACAAAAGTTTCTCCCATGGTATTAAGGGTATAGTGCACTACATCAAGGGAACAAGTCGAAGACAACTGTAGCTCAGATTTGATTTATGAAAAGTTTCCCAGACATTCTGTGGCAAAGAAGTGGATGTATTATTTGGATAAGTATATACAAATAGTTTAATATCCTTTTTGTAAAAAAACATTTGAACTGTAATAGGAAGACCACTATGCACATTTTAACAGTGGCAACATGGATCATTACAGTGTACTAGGTGTCTACTATAGACAGTATGGGAGATGTTTCTGTGTATCTAAGCCAAACAACATTTAACATCCTCCACACTTTCTTAGCAAAATAAATGCTCTTCAAAGTCATTTTGGGTGGCTCTCAGAATGTTGAATATTCCTAGCTAACTAGTGAGGAGGATAGTTTGTCTCTGGCTGAATGGTTATAACTCTTACACCAACAGTAGTGCTCCTGTAAACAAACAGAAGCAGTGCAGAGAACACAAACCACAGCCTGTTGTCATAGCTTCTTTGTAAAAAGCAAGTTTTCTTATTTGTGATAAAGGTGCCTGATCTACACTGGGAACTTACATCAGCATAGCTACGTCTCTCAGGGGTATGAAAAAATCTACAGTTCTGGGTAGCTACTGCCTCTTGGGTAGGTGGATTACCTATGCCAATGGGAGAACCCCTCCTTTTGGCATAGGTAGCGTCTACACCAAAGCGCTACAGCAGTGCAACTACACCATTGCAATGTTTTAAGTGTAGACAAAGTGTCTACTGTAGACAGCACCCATGTAGCACTTCAGTGAAGACACTACTTATGCCAACAGGAAGGGTTCTCCCATCGTTGTAGGTAATCCTACAGGTTTGGTAATCCTGTAGGTTGTGGGAGAATTCTCCCACAACCTAGCGCTGTCTAAACTGGGGGTTAGGATGGATTAACTGTGTTGTTCAGGGGTATGGATTTTTCACACTCCTGAGTGACATAGTTATACCGGCCTAATTTCCTAGTGTAGACCAGGCCTCGGGTTTCCTCTTACTCAGCCATTCAGAGGACACTACTGACACACCACTAAACATATACCCGACAGAGATTTTTGAGAAAAATATTAATTGGAATTTTTCTTTCTCCTTTGCATTTTGGAATGTCTCATAATTAATGTTACAAATTGAAGGTGTGATCCTGGAGACGACTGAGCACCTGCTACAAGTCTCTTCAAACCCCCGTCAAATCCGCTTATCTGACTGATCACTCCCTGCACCCTTGTGTGACTTATTTTGCTACAAGTGCAGAAACAAAGTGCTAATCCCATTTTTTATGCTTGGATTAATGCTGTATTCAAATAATATGGATTTTTAAAAGTTTTAAATCATATGCCAGAGAGTAATATTGGATTTCAAGGCTCTAATTGGGTCAGCGTATGGCACTAAGGCATAAGACGCCTCTCTCAAACTGCGCTCTTGTTCTTTAGGGTCTCAGTTTTCATTTTAAAAGAAAATGTAATCTCTAGCTCAGGGATTCTCAAACTGGGGGTCAGGACCCCTTAGGGGGTCGTGAGGTTATTATATGGGGGGTCGCGAGCTGTCAGCCTCCACCCCAAACCCCGCTTTGCCTCCAGCATTTATAATGGTGTTAAATATATTTAAAAGTGTTTTTAATTTATAAGGGGGGTCGCACTCAGAGGTTTGCTATGTGAAAGGGGTCACCAGTACAAAAGTTTGAGAACCGCTGCTCTAGCTGTTGTGGTTCTGGAGAAAACCTGAACCAAGTGGAACTGATGCTGATATGTCTACACGAGTCTTCAGGGAAAAATAGTGCTGAGAGATATGAACTTCCCCATTCATTTAAGTGAGGTGCTAATTCTGATGACCAGTGATGGTGATTTAAATTTCAACATTACTGTTTCATTCCTCATGCAAGAGTGGAAAGGGAGGCTTGCAGATCTGCACAATTTACTGACACACACAACAGGAGGCTGGACTGGTGGCCAGTGGAGCAGGCATTGTCCAGGAATAGGGAGAAAGGAAACCTGAAAAATAGAAATTGTGACAGATGAACAAATATGAAGAAAATGACTTGGGAATAAAATGAAAAGAGAAGGCTGGGGTCATTGCAATTGACCGAGGAAGAGAGAAAGGAAAGAGCATACATGCAAAAGAGAGAGTTGGTGGATATGACACTATGGGTGGAATAAGAGGTAAAGGAGGCACTAGACTGCTTATGTGACACCTATTTCAGATGTGCAGTACCTACCATGGAATAACTCTCTACACCATTCTCTGACATGGAACCATCTTCCAGTATGTGTTGGGATCAATCTATTTGTTAATGTAAAGATCCCAATGCAAATGTTTGCTCTCAAGTCCTTGTGAATTTTGGAAGATCCTTGGAGGATACTTAAATGAAAACTGAACTTATTTGCCTGAAATCAGCTCTGTGAAATAGATAAGCAAATAGCAGGGCCGGCTCTACCATTTTTGCCGCCCGAACTGCCGAAGCCAAAAAAAAAAAAAAAAGCCACTTGGACTGCTGCCCCAAGAATGGACAGAATGCTGCCCCTTAGCATGTGCTGCCCCAGGCATGTGCTTCCTCCGCTGGTGCCTGGAGCCGGCCCTGGCAAATAGACACAGACACTTTTATAGTTTGTGAAGCCCTAATTTTTCCGATGTGGTACAGAGGAAGAAGAAAATCAGCTAAGCCTGCACAGAGAGCCTGAAAAACTTTTTCTAAATTCCCCTCAAACCTAATGGATAATCTTAAACCAGTTTATAATGTTATCCTTAGGTTTTCTTTAGCTCAGGTCCAAGTGGGTGAGTTCAGGTCCTCAGATTTTCTATTCTTGCCTTGCTAGGCTGTCTAGTTTTAGCATCTAGTCTGTGATAATTTTTATCTCATTTCATCCACTTTCACCTCCTCCAAAGTGACCTTCCTAAGGATAGTGCAATACGGTAGAGCTCCTCTGTTGGATGTTGTGTTTCTTGGGCTAGAGACTTATTTTTCAGTTTATTTCCTTTTCTCTTTGCTATTTTTTTGTCATTCTTCAAAATTTTAGCTTTGATAAGTACAAATATTGGACCTGTGTTTTTAGCCATTTAGATTGGTTAAGCTTCTATGAACACATCTGGCCTCATGCTCACAAGTCCCACTTGCCACCCCCATCCTCTTATGCATACTTCAAAATAATAATTTAAGAGATAATCCAGTAGAACCAAACAGTGTCACAAGATACTGATCTCCCACTGCTATATAATAGACTATATATGACTGTATTTCTGTAATTTTATCCAAATTATATTAGTGCAGTACCAAAACACATGTTTCCTGACCTGTTGCATCTGCTGCTGTGTTAGAGGACAAACTATGTGTGTAGCTCATTGAATCTGATCAGAGAACAGATTATTTGTGAAAGTTATTTTTTGAGATGTACTTTTATGAAGCAGTGCATTGTGGTTTGGCTGAAGTTATATTTATTTTTAACTTATTGACAGTTTATAATGGCTAGCTGGTAGTCTGGATGGCTAGTACAGGCTTCATTTGGTACACATAATACCTGTGCATCTTCCTAGAGGAAACTAGAGACAGAAACATTTTTCAAAGAAAAGTTCATCAGTGCAAACCTAAAGGCTTGTCTTATTAAGAACTATCTGACACAAGAGGCTACAATGTGATCACTTGCACAAGTTGGCATTGCTGCACATTATAAGATGGCTAGCAATTTGTGGGAATTACTGTTGCTTTAGTGGTTGAGATGGAGGGAAGATGCACCTTTCCATTAGATCATCACTATCTTACTGTAATTGTTCTGATTTTTATTTTTTACTCTCTTCTGCAGTTCATGTCTAAATACAAGAAGATGTTTATATTGCATACATTCAGCTTTAATTGGCCCTTAAAAGAAAGTGTTGATTAGAATCTGCTCAACATCAACAGCTAGCTCGCACAACATTCTGTAATTACTGTTTATTAATTTAGTTCAAGTGGCATAGTTGAAAGCCCTGCTCAGATGGGAGAAGTAAATTATCACTAGTATTGAATATGTAAATTATGTGCTAGGTAAGTTTCCATGAAGAATGTTTAAAGTTAAATGCTATGTGCATAAAGACCTCCAGTCTGGACTCGATGACCTCTCGAGGTCCCTTCCAGTCCTAGAATCTATGAATCTATCCTGACCATATGACAGCTTTGCAAAAAGTGTCATGAAAATTTACCAGCCCTGGCAAAAAAAAAAAAAAAAAAAAAATAATAATAATAATAATAAAAAAAATCTACTTGCCTACCCTTTGCTTATTTTTATTATTTATGTCATCTTCATGATGATAATTTATATGCTAGTAAAAAAAAATTGCTTACCCTGGTGAATGGAGATTAGCAAGTCTGCCAACCAAGTCTGAATTAGAATTTGTTCTGTTAAAGTATGCGGTAGTATAGATATTCAACAACATGCATTTGTTGCCCCAGTGCAGTAATCCTAACCTCCTTTTAATTAGCTTATAAAGTCAGAATTTTATAAACAAAACATTTGTATTAAACAAAGGCCTCTTTGCCTTTATTTAAAATGCAATTACAAGTTTTAGGCATGTAGTAGAATTTCTATACTGTTGTCAGTTGCCACTTCACTCACCACCAATTTCCACTCACTTCTAAAGGTCAGAAGCCTCCCTTTAAATGTATGTTACCTTCTAAAGCCTTTGTGTATGTACATGCTAGACATAAAACAATACATTGACAAAAACAACATTGAAATGCATATTTCAAGAAACAAAAGAGAAATGGAGTAATTTAGTTGTTAGAGAAAGGAGCTGGGAATTGGGATTCATGGTTCTCTTTCTGCTTCTGCAACTGAATTTCTGTGTGACCCTGGACAAGTCATTTAATCTATTTATGTTGGAATGTCTACCAAGCTCTAAAATGAGTCTGACACTTCACAGAAGTGGGGTATGGCTTAATTAGCTAATAGTTGGGAAGAGCTTTGAAACTTTTGCATGAAATGTCCTATAGAAATGCAAACTATTGTCGCCTCAGAGGTATCTGAAGGAATGAGGCAAGACCATGTTGTCAAAAAATCCAGCAAGCTTTAATGCAGTCAGTCAGAACCCTCAAACACAGCAGTGCCTGTCTCCCACACAGCTGGCTATTATGTGACCAACATCAGCCTCTTCAAGGGGGTCTACACTACCAAACGCTAAGATGTCCCCTACACTTACATCAACCCTTCAAGTCCCTCTAGCAGGGCCGGCGCTTCCATTTAGGCGACCGAGGCAGTCGCCTAGGGCACCAGGATTTGGGGGGGGGCGGCATTTTGCTGCCCTTGGCAGCAATTCGTCGGCGGGGGGTTCTTCCGCGCTCCGGGTCTTCGGTGGCAATTCTGCGGCGGGTCCTTCTCGCTCCAGCACCCGCCGCCGAAGTGCCCCGAAGACTGGGAGCGCGGAAGGACCCCCCCGCCGCAGAATTGCTGACGACGACCGGGAGCACGGAAGGCCCCCCGTCTAGGGCGCCAAAAACCCTGGCGCCGCTCCTGCCCTCTAGCACATCATGATGACAACTCTGGTACTCTTCTAGTGCTGGAGAAATGCCAAATGGCATTTGCAGCATATCTGCCAAAAGGGATACAGAAGGTCATCAAATACCAGCTTTCTTCATTGAGTTTTACCTGCTAGAAACCATCTTTGCTATCTACAGCAGAACACCTTTGCCTTTGTGAATCTGGGCAGGATCTCTTCAGTTGTTGGTAAAGGATAAAAGGGAGTGTTTTAGAGATTTATTGAAGTAGAAGGGGTCAATACATATCAAGAGTTTGCCTGGTTTTTTTGAATAGCTACCATATTGGTGAACCAGTCTGTCAGCTGTGTGATTTTCAAATTCCCATCTCACAAGGTTGTCTCTTTTTCAACCTCCTTCTTTAAAGGACTGGTTTTCTGTGTGCAGCTTGTCGTAGAGGTTTCACCTTATAGTTAATTTCCAAGTGATATTCCACAAGAAGGCATCCAAGGCCTTTAAAAAAATCCCCATACTGATGATTTGTTCCTTTGGGGGAAGCATATGGCTGGAACTGTCTATTACATTGCCATGTCATTACATCACTTGCAAAAGTCCCAACTTGCCACTCGATTCTTCTGAAGGGAGAGGTGCTAGTTCATGGACTTAGTTCGTGGAGCTTGACCAGCCTGCAGTCTGTTATTTTAGTCTATGTTTGCCTTTATTTTTGGGCACTATTTTTAATTACAGTATTTGATTTTTGTAGCTGTTTCTTTACTTGTTCACTGTTGTAGATTTCAACAGCACAATTGAATTCCATCTCTACATGTCGCACATAAGTGCTCTGCTTTCATTATCCTCGGTGCCTAAAACGATTAGATCCCTAATAAGTTTGCCTGCAAGTGTACGTAATGTGCATGATGAGGCTAACTGGTGCAGCCTGGTTGCATATTGGTCTGTGGTTTCAGTTTAATTTGGATTCCAAAGAGGGCAAAACACACATTTTTATTTGAGACTTTTTTTTAAATGAATGACTCTTGGAGGCATTTAAGGCCTGATCCAACTCCAATTTGAGTCAATGGAATGGAGTGACTCCCATTGGCTTGACTGGAAGCTGGCTCAAGCTCTATACAGAAAACTAATCTGTTTGTCTTTTCTGGGAAAATAAAAATCCTAAGCAATGATCTCATCAGCAGTTTTTGCTTTCCAGAAAGGGTTACTCTACAGGAAAAGTAATTTTTCCCTAGCATATTTTTCCCAAAGAACTTTTATAAATGTAATGTATGTTACCTGAACTACTAGACAATAGCTGCTCCAAAGAAACTGTTGCCCTTTCTTAGGTCAGTGATCAGGGAACTAAACATTTTCTACTTAGGCCTTCACGTGATAAAAGCCTAAGAGCTTTGAAGTAGCCATTACAGACTATTGCCTAAAAGAAATACCCATTTGAAAAGTCTGCAATTATGTACTTCTATTATAGCATGTAAAAGGAGCCCTGGACCCATTATGGGTTATTGAGTAAATAATGTATTTTTAAAAGTGTCTACGTAATTTATATGATAGTCTGTACTGGAAGCAAGGAGAGATTGCAGCCCAAACATTCTTTCTTTCTTTCTTTTTTAAAATTTCATTTAAATCCCGAAATGGCAATTAAAAAAGAAATCCCTGATGCAATTTCAATATTTCTATAGCAGTTGATAGCTAATGGCTCTGACTTTATTCCACTGAAGCTGCCATTTTGTGCTGAGCAGTTTCCTGTAGTCTGAGTGTTATTTTTTGCCTTCACTGAATACGAAAGATGGAAAGCTTTATTATGATCTGTACTACAGTAGTGTCTCGAGGCCTCAGCTGAGATCAGGTCCCATTGTGGTAGGGACTGTACATATAAATAGTTAGACTCTGGCCCAGATCCACAAAGGTATTTAGGCTCCTAACTCCCATTAATTTCAGTGGAAGGTAGAAGCCTAAATACCTTTGTGGATCTGAGCACCATAGACTTACAGTCTAAATAGACAAGACAATGGAAGGCTTTCTTCTCCCTGTATTATAGATACAGAGGGATGATCTGACCTGCCCAAGGACATACAGGAGCCAAGAAGTGAACTCAAGTCTCTCAAGGCCATGTCTAGTGCCTTAACCAGGGCCGGCTCCAGGCACCAGGCACCCAAGCTGGTGCTTGGGGCGGCACCTGGAGGGGGGCGGCGCGGCGCTCCGGCCGCCGGGGAGAGCGGGGTCACAGCAGGGCTCGCCGCCCTCCCCCCGGCGCTCTGGCCCCCCGCCCCCGGCCCCCGAGGCAGAGAGCAGCGCCCCCGCCGGGGCCCCCGCCCCTCTCCCCCCCGGCCGCCGGCGGGGAGAGCCGAGCCCCAGCCGGGGCTCGCTGCCCTGCCCCCGGCGCTCTGGCCGCCAGAGGGAGAGAGCCGAGCCCCCGCTGGGGCTCGCTGCCCTGCCCCCGGGGCTCCGGCCCCCCCGCAGGGCCGGCCCTGGCCTTAACCATGAGATGATCCGGCTCGTGTAAGGAAAGGGCATGTTCTGAACTCCCTATTCGTTTGTCACTATGCCTCCTTTTAGCCACATGGCTGCAATAGTCTCAGCTCAGCTCATTGCACTGAAACATTTCAGGCTTAGACCTCGATCAAAGTCAGTGAGACTCCTCAGAGAGAGAGAGAGAGGGGGGGGTCTGCCCCTGTGGGTGTCATTGCAGAATTTAGACCTTAGCTTAAAAACCCTGCAGAAGAAAAGGCGAGCAAGCTGCTACTAGAAAAAATATAGATGTTGCTGGGTTTGTACAGTGCCTAGAACAACGGGGTTTCTAGGTACTATGGTAATACAAATAATAATACATAGCTCAGGGTAGCTGCCCAATAGGTACCCAGGGGGTTCTGGGTTGCCTTGTACTCAGGCGGCTGGCCTCATCCACCACCCATGCTGCCCTCAGCTACAATGCTATTTTAGCAGACTAGCTTGAGCGAAGCTAGGGCTAGTCTGCATACCTGAACTAAGAAGCACGCTCCCAGCTGCAGTGTAGGTGTATCCTTCGGCTTTGCTTAGTTACTCACTCTGTATTAGTTTCTGTCACATTTGCAACACAGTCTCTTTAGTAACATTTATGTCAAATAATTAAAAGCCAAAAGAGTTGCTTTTTGTAAAACCCTGGAGTTTTCATCTGAGCATTGAGCTTTGGTGTTTATCCACACACCCCTCAAAGCATCTTCCAGGCCATATGGCTTGGATTAGAACTGAGCTGCCTGGAGGCAACCATAATTACATATTACATGTACATGAAAATAATGTAATGGCTCTGACTTAAATAGACAAAAGTAAAACAATTCAGTGTTAATGGTGACGCTCCAGCTTTAACTCATGCTGATGGGATTCTCTTTCACAAGTGTAAATTAGGGACAATATCACTTAATCTACTGGCTTCTTGTACCTTCATAAGGCCAGACCTGCATCGTAACAAATCTCAAAATATCCTATTTTAGTGTTTTAACGATCAGCAGGAAGTAGATATCTGTTAATGTAACTGTCAGTAGTTTTGAATTCCTTTATTAGAGGAGACGTAATATCTACTCCTGCTGTACCCATGTGCATATTCAAAGCACATTATTTGCTTTACAAAAGCAAGGGCATCCAATAGTACCCCAAGAACACAACCTTTAGATTGCAATTTGAATACATTTGTATAATTTCTCATTGTACAAGAAAAGTGCTTGCAACGCGATGAATGAAAATGTGGCATTTTGGCTACCCCCTGGGGAGGTGACATGAGTGGATATCAATAGCAAGGCCATTGGAAAATCAGACTCTGGTTTCATGCTTCTTGGTGATTTTTCAAGCACCTGGTGGGTAGATTGTTTATTAAATATAAATCAAGGATATGAGAGAGTCACTTCTCCTGACAACTATAATGGCCCTTCAGAAAGCCCTGCTTCTCAAGGTGGGCCTTCCCGTATATCTGACAGGAGCACCTCGCCTCCTCAGAGCTCAGTTTTAGCATTTCTTAGCATATGCACAACTTGCCTCAAGTGGCACATGACCAGGATTCATCACCAAAATCGGTCCGCTAATTGGATCATTAGCTTTCCCGGCCCAGACCAGGTATTGATGAGGAGTGTGACATGAACGCTGATCCATGCCCCCAATCTTAGCACTAATACATATTTAAAGAAAAGAAGGAGCAGAGAGTTGGAAAGTGGCAAAACAGAAAAAGAAAAAATATGAGAGTGGGTATATAAAGACAGAGGAGAAGGTAGCTGAGGAGGGAAAGGGAGTAACCTAGCAGAGGAAATAATGGAAGAATAGGGAGGGAAAATGGAGGAGGGGGTGATAGAGACAGAAACAGGTGAATGAGAAGAGACAGTGGGGATGGAATAAATGTGTTAAAGAGGTTTTTCTATAAAATATACAGCTATATAGGAAATCCATCAGTTTCTCCCACTGCCAGGACACACTTCTCAGTTACCTCAGCCACTTTCTAGAAGGCCATTTCCACTTTTCTCTTGCATAAACAGTAGGAGTTGATTTCCAAGATGATGCACAGTTGTACAATTTCCAAATTAAAACAAAATGTCTTATATGACTATTCCAAAGCTTTCTAATAAATTAAGGGAGTGGGGGGTGGGGCGTAATAGTATCTCTATCGTATGATTATAGGAGGCCTGCTTGTAGCCATAACACCTTTTGGCTGGTATCCTATAAGATCTTATAAGGGTAAGCAAGGTAGTTACTTGGATGCTAAATTGTGGATTCGATGTAAAAGCAAACTCTTGATAACTTGTCATTAAAGATCTTAGGGCTTTTCTTGCAAGTGCATAGTGGTTAATTGTTCTGTCCTGGTCAAACGTGGGTAATTACATTCTGCTGACCCAGTATTGTTCTGTGGTGGTGCCAGTAGAATCAAACAGCAACCGGACAATAACTCAGAAGTCAAATGGTGGGTGACATGAAGATTCCTTTATGTGGTTTGCATAGCACTTTATTAAACTTGTAATATGTTCGGGGATCCTTCTGGAGGATGGGTGCTATGTAAAAGTAAGTGACTGTTATTGCAATTAAAAAGGTGTCGGACATATTTAACTTCAATGCCTGGAAGTTTTTAACATTGGGAAAAATGAATCTTTTATTCTTCTCATCCTGAAGTGTTTCAGCGCCTACAGTGAAGACTCAAGAAGATCAAGTGTGATAAGCCCAGTGGCGTTGATGTCTCAGATAAGGGAAAATTAACCAGGTTTATTAAAACTAGAGGGAGACAGAATATCTTCAGAACATCATGGAATTCCTCTCCTCGCCAGTGTATTCCCAAATATCCTGTGCATCTTCCTTTTCCCCACTGGTGTGCCGCTAAGGCTGTGTCTACACTGTGCACCTCACAATGGCGCGGCTGTGCTGCTGCAGCCAGGCCGTTGTAAGGTGCGCAGAGTAGCCACTCTTTGTTGCTGGGCGAGAGCTCTCCCAGCAACAAAATAAAACCACCTCCAATGAGGGGCGGTAGCTTAGTCGCCAGGAGACCATCTCCTGCCAACGAAGCGCTGTCCACACTGGTGCTTTTTGTCTTTAAAATGTTTATCGTTCAGGGGTGTGTTTTTTCATACCCCTGAGCGACAAAAGTTTTAACAAAAGTGCAGTCTAGACATGGCCTAAGTAAATCATCAGTAAATTAAGGGAACAACTCTTTATTCTGGCACTACTTTGTGGTTAGAGTGGATTTATTATACTAGAATGTGTTTGAGATCCTGGAAGAATAACTTACTTTTGCTGTGTTGTGACAACTTTGGTATGTTGTTGACTCATTTGTTGGCACCTGAGAGAGGCTTGGGGAATTCAGCAAACTTCCAACAATCCAGTTTGGGAGATTAAGCAGAATTATAGTTCACTTAGGTTTGTCCTGTTTTTATTAGATTTTCACCATTTGTAACTGCATAAATATATGCAGCCATGTATACAGATGGAGAGTGGAGAGATGCCCAAGTCACCACACTCCCCACACTCAGTGGAAGCTTCTGTCAACAAGTGGTTAAGAAGGCTAAACAATGGGGGTGCTTTTAAAGATACATCATGTTATTAAAGGATTTCTAAGGTGAAATCCCATGGAAGTCAGTGTCATAACGCTCATTGACTTCAGCAGAGTCAGAATTTCACCCCTTGTGTTGTTGGAATGAAAAGACGTGATCAAATCCAGGATGAATGATACGGCTTTTTTCTTCTTGAACAGAATTCAGAACTCATTTACCTTAGCCATAGCAGGAAAGATAGAACATCTCAGAGCTCACTATATGCCTGATCCAAACAGAAGTCTTTCATTGACTTCCGTGGGCTTTGGATACGGCCCAAATGAGAGAGGATCAATGGCTGGCAGTTTACTTTTAATAAAATATTGCCAAGACAAATGGTAACAGCATCTTTGCTGCTGGCAAGAATGTTTACACAAACACTGAAGCGCAATAATTTTTCCAGGAGTATTTTTACATTTTTCTCTTTCTTTGGAAATATTTCAGAGACGTCTCTCTCTGGATAAGAAGACTTATACGTGTCAAGTCACACTGCATTTCAAAGTATGTAGTAACCATACTGTGCTATAAACTTCCTGGCAGGAAGGGAGGGAAATATGCCTGTCCATTTTTCTCAAAGAAACTTTTATTGTTGCTAGCACATTTTCACTAAGGAGAGGGCCTTGAAAACACCCATTCCAATATTGCCATAGATATACTTAGCTTCCTACACCTCTTTCGTGGGTAGCTGAACTTCTTCTATATCCTCTAGTGCTGTACCAATCAGCTCTTCGTGTACATGCATGCACTGAAAGCACATCATGAGTCCAACTGACCCACTGAAGAATCCCCAGTTGTTATTCTGAAATTGTTGTTGATAACAGAATTGCAAGGTTGTTCCCTCACCCTGGCCTTGTTGAATAATTTTGACAGGTGAATAAATTATCATTCAATTTTCAATATCATTGTCTTCTTCAGTATCACAGTACATTGTGTGCTTGGGCCTAGACATTTTCACAAAAGCTTTTCAAGACTGTTAAAGGATAGGATATTTTAGAGGCATAGTCATTAAATATTTTTTTGAAGCAAAAAAAGCAGGAAGACTTTAACTTTGGGACCTATTTTTTTCTGTGAATTATTTTGTTTTTTTCTCCCCTCTGTTCAGACACCAACATGTGAATTCCTACCACATAACCAGTGTGAAATTAATGATTAACCTTTTGGCTCAGCAATTGGAATTTCCCCCAACACTAGTAACACAAATACAGAAAAGTAGGACTGGAAGGGACCTCGAGAGGTCTTCTAGTCCAGTCACGTTCACACAAGAAAGGACTAAGTATTATCGAGACCATCCCTGACAGGAGTTTGTCTAACCTGCTCTTAAAAATCTCCAATGATGGAGATTCCACAGCTTCCCTAGGCAATTTATTCCAGTGCTTAACTACCCGTACAGTTAGGAAATTTTTCCTAATGTCCAACCTAAATCTCCCTTGCTGCAATTTAAGCCCATTGCTTCTTGTCCTATCCTCAGAGGTTAAGGAGAACAATTTTTCTCCCTCCTCCTTGTAACAAACTTTTATGTACTTGAAAACTGTTATCATGTCCCCTCTGTCTTTTCTTCTCCAGACTAAACAAACCCAATTTTTTCCATCTTCCCTCATAGGTCATGTTTTCTAGACCTTAAGCATTTTGTTGCTCTTCTCTGGACTTTCTCCAATTTGGCCACATCTTTCCTGAAATGTGGCACCCAGAACAGGACACAATACTCCAGTTGAGGCCTAATCAGCGCAGAGTACAGCGGAAGAATTACTTCTCATGTCTTGCTTACAACACTTGTGCTAATACATCCCAGGAGGATGTTTGGTTTTTTTGCAACAGTGTTACACTGTTGATTCATACTTAGCTTGTGATCCACTATGAGCCCCAGATCCCTTTCTGTAGTATTCCTGTGTAGGCAGTCATTTCCCATTTTGTATGTGTGCAACTGATTTTTCCTTCCTAAGTGGAGTACTTTGCATTTGTCCTTATTGAATTTCATCCTATTTACTTCAAAACATTTCTCTAGTTTGTCCAGATCATTTTGAATTTTAAACCTCTCCTCCAAAGCACTTGCAACCCCTCCCAGCTTGGTATCATCCACAAATTTTATAAGTGTGCTCTGAATGCCATTATCTAAATCATTGATGAAGATACTGAATAGAACAAGGCTCGATCCCTGTGGGACCCCACTCGATATGCCCTTCCAGCTTGACTGTGGACTCTCTGAGAATGGTTTTCCAACCACCTTATAGTAGCTCATCTAAATTTATTTCCCTTATTAAAGTCAAGACATACCATATCTACCACTTCTCCACTATTCACAAGGCTTGTTACTCTGTCAAAGAAAGGTATTAGGTTGGTTTGACATGATTTTTTTCTTGAAAATCCATGCTGACTGTTACTTATCAGTTTATTATCTTCTAGGTGTTTGCAAACTGATTGCTTAATTAGTTGCTTCATTATTTTTCTGGGTATTGAAGTTAAGCTGACTAGTCTGTAATTCCCTGGGTTGTCCTTATTCCCCTTTTTATAGATTGGCATTATATTTGCCCTTTTCCAGTCCTCTGGAATCTCATTCGTCTTCCATGACTTTTTGAAGATAATCGCTAATGGCTCAGATATCTCCTCAATCAGCTTCTTGAGTAGTGTAGGATGTATTTCATCAAGCCATGGTGACTTGAAAACATCTAAATTGTCTAAGTAATTTATAGCTTAATCTTTCCCTATTTTGGCCTCATTTTGGCCTCATTTTCACTGGCATTCATTAAGTTAGATGTTCAATTGCTACTAAAGTTTTTGGTGAAAACTGAAACAAAAAAGTCATTTAGCACTTCTTCCATTTCCATATTTTGTTATTGTTTTACCTCCCTCGTTGAGTAATGGGCCTACCCTGTCCTTTGTCTTCCTCTTGCTTCTAATGTATTTGTAGAATGTTTTCTTATTACCCTTTATGTCTCTAGCTAGTTTAAACTTGTTTTGTGCCTTGGCCTTTCTTATTTTGTTTCTATATGTTTGTGTTATTTGTTTATATTCATCCTTTGTAATTTGACTTAGTTTCCATTTTTTGTAGGATTCTTTTTTGAGTTTCAGATAAGCCAGGGTGGCCTTTTGTCTCACTTCCTATGCAGTGGGGTAGTTTGCTCTTGTGCCCTTAATAATGTCTCTTTGAAAAACTGCCAACTTTCTTGAACTGCTTTTCCCCTTAGATCTGCTTCCTAAGGGAATTTACCTACCAACTCCCTGAGTTTAAGGACCGCTTTCTCGAAATCCGTTTTCTTTATTATGTTGTTTTCCCTCCCAGCATTCCTTAGAATCATGAACTCTATTCATTTCATGATGACTTTCACCCAAGCTGCCTTCCACTTTCAAATTCTCAACCAGTTCTTCCCTATTTGTCAAAATCAAATCTAGAACAGACTCTACTTACACACACACACAAAATAAATATATATATATATATACACACACACACACACACACACACACACTTAACACGGGGACATCCCAACTCCAGATGTTGGAAGTTTAATGAAAAATTACACATCCTGCTTAACAAGGCAACTTGGAAATCTTTACCTTGTCCCTTTTATTGTTCTGTGACAAATAAACCAGACAATCTGAGCTGAGAAATGTGGGTGTTTTGTTAGTCGGTACATCTGCTAATTTAAAAAGATTTTGTTATGTTTGTTCATCTGGAAGTAGATAAAAGAGAGATTTATTGGACAACTTTATTTGGGCTTGAGGACCCATTTGTCCAAGTGCAGTACTTATTAGTAGCTCTTTGTTCTTGCTGCAACAGTCATACAGGGATTTTGAGTGGGATAGTCATTTTCTTTTAAGTCGTATCTGCAAAGTAATCATTCTTGGCTTAAGACCAGCTGCCATTTACATGTTTTATGAAAATATAATGCCAGCATCATACTCAAAACTATTTGTTTTGGGCAAAGGCTTCAACATAAGCTGGTTCCCTATATCTACCATAAATGCTATTTATCACAGACTTTGGTCTTTGAAACCGAAAGATAATGTTAAAACATTTTGATTACCCTTTCCTTACTTCTATCGTTCACAAACCATCTTTTCTAATTATGGTATTAGGACATTTACATAACTGGGGAAGGGTCCTTTAACTACATTTCTATTATGTTTGGCACTTGTGTGAAAGGATATTATATTCATGTGCATTAGAGATGGCTTATAAAAGATCAAGGCAATAATAGCAGATCAGACGATAAAGGTTCCCTTTTCTCCTCCCAGACAGGCTGTCTCTGACAGAAGAATACAGTTCATCAAACGTGTCTGCAGGTTGTCAAACTCAGTGAGATTTGGGGACACTCGGAGGCTGTCATGGCCAACAAGAAGATTTTCTGTAGGGTTGTGCCATCACTCACCCTCAGGAAATAATCACTCACTACATTCTGCATGTTCTCATGATAGAGCTCTATTTGAGAGAAAAGAGCCATTTTATCAAAGGACAATATATCCCTTCTATGGGTCCATGCAGCTTCCATTATCAGACCATAATAAATCATATTTATGTTCTCAGTTAATAAGACTGATTACAATGCAGGTTACAGACATGGGAAAAGCAAAGCAGGTAAAAAGATGTTTTAATGAAAATATGATAAGAAAATAGCTTCTTGTGACCATTTTATGCTATTATTTGTAATGATCACAGACAATTTTTGATGCATCTTCTTTAGCAATGGTTTAAGCTGCATAAATTGGCTCATCAGTTTATACATTGAAATAGGAAAAATCATGGTGTCCTTCTTATGTTGTCTAGAATCATTATATACATTATACGGATAAAATGAGTTTAATGTATGTGCTTTGAAATGAAGGGGAAAACAGAAAATCAGGGAAGACTGATTTTAATGTTGCTCAAAATGATTTTGATATTTTCTACTCATCTTTGTTACTAACGGTGCATTTTCCCATGAAATTTAGGAATGACATGTACTGCTTTCATCTCCTTAAAATTAATATACTGCTCTTTCTGCTTTTCTCAATTTCTTCAAAGTTTTTCTTCAAGCACAGTACAAAGAGACAGAAAAATATATTCTCCACTCAGTATGTAAGCCTAACTGCTATTAATGCTAATGGGAGTTAAGTGTGTGCTTCAAGAAGAGAATATACCCCAATGTTTAATATTGAAAGGTACCTTATTAAAAAGATCTGGACATTTTTAGCTCCAGCAAGTTCAATGCATTAAAATGCCAACTTTCTTAGAGTGGTGTTAAAAAGTGGGAAAAAAAATAGATAAAATACTGAAATGATTTCAGCCTGTAACTGCAGTATATATGGGAGAAGCTTATGGAATGTATCTCACTGGTCTTGAGTCTGTAGTATTCTTTTATAATCATTACATTTGGGATAATAGTTTCAAATGGAATTTAGAAATTTATAGCAGAATTCCGTCCCACTTGTTCACAATTTAGACTAGGCCTCCGTAACTCTGCAGCTTTTGAAGAAAGCCGATGCCATGTAACTACTTGCTGTTGTGCATCTGCTATTCTGAACTATAATATTCCAGAACCCCTGTTTTAAGAAATGCTAGGGCTGCGTAACTGGCATAGCACCAGTAAGTGGCCATGAAATTCCCTTAACCCTTTCAGTGAACGTCACTAAGAGAAGCTGCTCTTCAAAAGCAGTATACTGTATATGATAATAGAAGCAGATAATACACTCTATGATGGAACTGCTTGATACAGAGAAAAACATATTGCAACTTCTTCAACAGCCAAAGCAGTTTAAAAATGTAGCCTGCCAACTTCAAAAAACCCAGAGCTACTACTTCAGTTTAAGGCCAGTGGATTGTATTTTCCATGTCAGTTTTCACTAACCTCAGACATCAGTATAATGATGGACTGACACCCAACAAAACCAGCACTACAACACCATTCAAACAAGCAGAAGGAAAGAAAACACTGAAGAAACTTAACAGCCCAGATAGTAAGTGGTCTCTGTGTGTGTGAACTACTTTTGAGTAATATAACTGTGTGCTGAAAGAACAGCCTTTAAAGCAAGCAAACAAGTAAACAAAAGTCCCTTCTTCCCCATCAGTGTTTACTTGGTTGGTAATTTCTTTTTGTCCCATTTCATGCCATCAGCATTAGTGGCTGAAGGGGTGTGCTTGGCCAGATGTCAATCACAATATCTGACATAAACAAAAATAGCTAAAAAGACAATCCTGCATCTTCCTTTTGTTTTACCACCAGCTCCATTTTTCTTTTCATAGGCTGACAAAAAAATTACTGCCTCCAAGTGATTTCAGTAATGTCACCATATATCTAATATCTGGGAGACCTTTTGTTTTAGCTTTACTGGGCTTAACCACAAAAGACATTTGACACTGACAAAGAACGTGTCAAATATACAGTGATTAGTGCATTTAAATCTCTCCTGACAGAAGGGAACAAATACCCCCCCAGAGCAGTAGCTTACTGTCTGAGGAAAATATGTTAGAGCCTATACAGCAGCTGAACTTTTACATATTGGACCACAGGTTGAGATGTATCTTGTTTAAAATGTCAGGGCATATTAGCATATTTAAAATAGTCAAAAGAGGAGAAAAGAGTGTCTGGTGGATGGAAATGCTACATTGTTTGTATCTGTGGAGATTAACCCCAAGCCAGAACTGAACTATAGGAACACAGTTCAGATTTCTTGAAGCCTCAGTATGGTAGAAAACAAGCCTGAGAGTACACCTCTTAAAGTGTGAGACATGAAGTTGTAGTTACCATGTTTACACAACAAAGCAGAAACAGTTAGCATCTCTGGAAGATATATTGCTTGCTCAGTGATCATGAGCCATATCCTGGCTCCATTAAGCCTGTATTGTGCATAGGAACTGAACCAGCTACATGGGGACTTCTCTGGCACAGGTGGCAGAAAGCTGGTGTAGATAGCCTTACATGGTGGGGAGAAAGGCACATGACAATAGTAGCCAGGCATGGCTTAGTGCAGCTCCGAGGCTACTCTGAATTGCACAGGGGACTGAACTACTCCCAGCTGGCCTCAGGATTGGGGAAGAAGAAAGCTGGGGAAAGGCCTCTTTCAGTTGAGTCAAGCTGCACCAGTACAGATCTGGTCCTCTGTCACGGGGCGATACTCTGGAACTACTCCATATGAAGCCAGTCAGGACTCTGGGGGAGCATGCCTCCTCTCTCTGAGCATACTATCACCAGGGCAAGAAGCTTACACAGCTTCGAACTTCCTGGATCTGACCTTGGAGCATTCAGCATCCCCTTCCTCCCTGTGTGCTTCCTGCAGTGAGTCCGCCCAGGAGGGGCTCCTGGGGAAGCCAGAGGGGCCTGCACCCCAACTCAGCAGTCAGACATGACTTTCAGCCAGCATGTAGAACAGAAGGGTTTATTAGTTGACAGGAACACAGCATAGAACAGAGCTTGCTATCACAGAAATCTGACTTTCAGCCAAGTCCATCTTGGGGAGTCCTCGGCCAGATGGCTTGGACTCCCCCTCGTCCAGTCCCCCCAAGCAGACTGCCAGCTTCCAGTGACCTGACCTCAGACAACCCCGTTGCTCCTCCTCCTTGTCTTTGTCTCACTTTCTGGGTTGCACGCCCCTTCTGGGTCTCAGGTTACGAAGGGCACTGGTCATAGCATATGCGCAGGCAGCTGGAGCAGCCTCACCTGCCCCAGAGGTCTCAGCCAAAGTCACACAACCCTATTCTCACCACCAAGTTATTGGTGCAGCACACAGGGAAACTGAGGCACACAGTATTTATGCAAAACAGTAAAACTCTCATACAACATAACAAGGGAAAATCCCCACTTCGTCACACCCTTGCACAGCTAAGGAACATGTTTAAAGTGTGGTTCCACTCTGAAAACTGACTTTCATCGGGCTCCATGTTTGCCACTTAGTGACTCCTTAACAAAGGTGCCCAGTTTACAAGTAAGAAGACTTTTTTAACTGCCAGCTTTGCAAACTCAACTTGTCCGTCAAACTAGGGTCTTTTCACCACCCGTCATAAAGACTGTGCAGGCCCCTTGTCTTCAGGAGGTTGGCACAGATGTAGCAATCAGGAATTAATTTTAAAAAAATCTGTTGATGGAGTAGAATCCACCTCACCTTATTGGCTCCTGCAGTGCTGACAAAAGTAAAAGGTAATGAAAACTTCTTTTTATAGTTAAAGTCATCAATCCAAACCGGGATCACACCTGTGGAGTAAGAAGGTGTGAAATTTAAGGCACTTACTCTGAACTCCTTTTCAGTGCCGCCGGAAGGGAAGAGATGTTAGGACTGAGCCCTATTTTTTGATGCCAGTGATACAATTATTATTTTTCCCAAATTCAAACCACACTTAATGACATCGTCTCTCAAAGGTCTGGTCTAGGCCCATAAATGTGTGTGTGTGTGTGACCCTTGCCACATGTATGTGATCTGTGTTTACCATTGGCTGTTGGAATCTTTGACTAAATGCCTATATGGTACCTTGCAGATTGATTTCAACGTAGTGCTAGGACAATAGCTGAGGATAGGGCCAAGCTAGTTCCTAAAAAACAAATCTTGGTCCTACTGTAGTTTAGGAAAGCTATGCCATTGATTTCAGTGAGACCAACTGCTTACTTTATTGCTCAGCAATAAAGAAAGCACTGACTGCAACGGACAGGCTAACTAAGGTCTCTACTAATGTGATTTGACTCGTTAAGAGAAGGGACGATTGTGCCAAGTTTTTTCCTCTCGGCTTTATTCTGAAAGCCTGGCTAAGGTAGTAAGAAAATGTATTTCAAGAAGAGGGGTAGCAATCAAATTTTTAGTACTGTCCATGTTATTAAATATCTATGGGCACCAGTACAGTCCCTTGTTAATGAAATCTTGTCATATGTATGTTTGGCAGATTATTAAATACTGATTCTTAAATATTTTACTTTGCTATATGCTGTATTTATGGGTTCATCTGGGTGATGGTGGAATACCTGAGAAACTTATAAATTTCAAATCCCAGTGATATCAGAGTAATTTCCAGATCAGATCTTCTAGAAGATGTTTCAATACCATGGACAATTGCATAGTCATAATGTGTTAAACAGAATAGTCCTGTTTGTGTAAAAAATAATTATGGTCCAGCTCATGAGACAGCACCAGCACCTCTGTCATTGGGAGCTTAATGCATCAAATAGTGGTTCAGGTCAGATCTTTATGGGCAAAAATCTTGGGTGATTCTAGTCTTGCCGTTCTGAGAGATCACAGAGTAAATATATGAGATATACCTATCTCCTAGAACTGGAAGGGACCCCAAAAAGGTCATTGGGTCCAGCCCCCTGCCTTCACTAGCAGGACCAAGTACTGATTTTTGCCCCAGATCCCTAAGTGGCCCCCTCAAGGATTGAACTCACTACCCTGGGTTTAGCAGGCCAATGCTCAAACCACTGAGCTATCCTTCCCCCCTAAGTATCATACTTAGCTATCCCTCCCCCAGTATCATACTGGGAAACTGGCTAGCCACTGTCAAAGCTGAGTTTTGTGGTTATGGGGTATTTTTGTCAAGGATGCTCCTTGCCTGGTGGCACTCCAGGAGCCATTAAGGATCTAGAAACACCAAGTGCCATCAAATGTGAAAGTGAATTTATTTTTTGGCTAGACTATGCTATCTCAAGTCTTTCCAGTATGGACCTTACCACTGTTGTCATGCTTTTGCGACCACCTACTAGGATTATTGCAGAAATGCGTTCTGCAGGAGGCTACCCTTGAAAACTATCCCACTTCAGCTTGTGTAGAACACAGCTTCCCACTTGCAGAGTGGAATCAGCCAGAAGAAACATGTGACATCTATTCTTTGGAGGCTGCTCTAGAGTCCAGCACACTTTCTGGTCCAATCCAATATATATAATTTAATTTATTTTTATCTATGAAGCCCTTTCTGGTTTCAGTCCTGGTTACCTGAGAGACTACATCTTTCCTGGGCACTACCACAGCAGTTAAGATTAACTGTTCAGCTTTTAGTCACAAGCCCTGCATTTAAACATGTGGTCGCTGGTACCAGGGTGTTCTCAGAAGGGCTGGGGACTATCATGCTGAAACTTGCTCCCTATGTTGAGTCATTGGAGACAATCTGTGGTATCTTTAGTTACAATTTCAGGATTTGTTTATTCCTGGATTGTTCCTGGAGAGAGGGGGTGTGGCAATGCAAGGGAGGCTCTGGAGCCATTTCAAGGAGTGTGGCCTTTTAATGTCAAATGAGCCTACTATGTGAGTCAAAATATTCCATAGCAATCCACGTTCCAGAACAACAGTATAGACTGAGCCATCTCTTCACTCTGCTTCAAGCCCAGGTTAATAGGCTTAGTAGAGTGGTATTCTGCCAGGGATGAAATCCTCCTGCCAACCCATGAACATCAGTGGAACCATTTCACTGCAGCCTAAGATGGCCTGTAGTATCCATGGTCCGAACTCCTACACAGCTTGGCTTTGGCTTGTGATTCCATTTAGTTGTGGATACCCCAACACATTCATCCATTGCAGTGAATGGAACATAGCTCTGTGTCTCTGTTGCATAAGGTGTACACAGTTCTCTGCTGGGGCTCCCAACTTCCTGCCAGACCCAGAAGGAAGACTGTAGGGCCACATGCATTCCTGAAAGTGGGGCAGGATTTGACCCACTCTAATTAGGCATTACTGGTAGAGAGCAGGATGGCCATGAGGAAAGTACCTGTTTGAAAGACTGGTTGTGTTGTCCGGTGTTAGTGGACAGCTATTTAAACATGGCTCAAATGCATTTTCCTTTGCATTTCAGAGTTGCTGACCCAGAGTGAAAGGCAAGTCCCAGAATCGAACCCAGGTCTTTCTCAGGGCAGCACAAAACTGCCATGTGGCTACTTGTCCTCTACTCAAATCATTTTGAAAAAGTCGACCTGGGAAAAAACTCTCTCTGGAGTCAGAGCTTTGGCTGGAGTGCATGTAAAAGTCGGAGGAGAAAGCATGTCAGTTGCTGTTGGACTCTGTGTACACAGCACTTCTGATAGGATTCTCAAACTTCTCTCATGCCTCAAATGTTATACTGTGCAAGGATGTGCTTACACATAATTTAGTAATTGAAATGGCATGTTTACTGTTCTATTTCATGCTTGATTGTTTTTTTTAAACACCTTTACTCATGCTGTTAGAAATGGGATTATAATTAAAATGTTCTGTTGAACACCTTGTTCAGTTCAACGAAAGGCACAATAGAACTAGAAATACTTGTTCTTATTGACTATAGGGTGACAGCAGCCTGGTAAATCTCATAGGGTCAGTGTCTCCTCTGCCAAACCATCCAAAAGGAAAGGGGTAAACAAAACCTGTTTGGGAGAGAGAGCCTCTTTCCTCATGAGGAGGAGATAATAAGTAGGGCTAATTTCCCTGGACACAGCAACCACTCAACTATGAAACTACTCATGGGCTGACGAGGTTTGTTTAATGATTTGTGGACTCAATGGAGCGAGTTTTAAAACTGGTAATAATACTTGTATAACACTTTTTATCCGCAGATTTCAAAGCACTTTACAATTGTTAGTGAATTAAACCTCATTGGGCAGGTTAGTATTACTATAATAGCCCATTTTATAGATGTTTAAATTAAGGCACAGAGAGACCAAGTGATTTACCCAAAACTTCATGACAAATTACTGGCAAAACTCAGAATGGAGCCTAGGATTCTTGAGCCCCAGTCCATTGTTCTGACCATTAGGCAACATTTCCTTTCTTTGTCACTGTGAAAGGCAGCATCAAAGGAAATGTTTTCTTGATCACTGCTGCCATTTCTTTATGGTGCACAAAAATATCCCCAGAGCTGGTTGTATGAACCCAAAGCTTGATTTTTATTTTAGAAGCACCTTGAATCAGGTCGTCACCCTTTTTCCTTATATTGCACATGAGCCTTGAGGCTCCTGGGTTGAAGAGCCCTCTCAGTACCAGACAAAGGGCCTTCAAAACTCATTCCAGAATGTATAATGTTTCCTGTACATCAGTGGGCATCTCCAGTACGTAAGCAGCAAGACTTACGGGAAAAATGCATGGTACTTATGAAGCAGGTAAGTAGACACAGAAAGATGTGAATAGCATATTGTGGAAGGGACCACCCTTGCATGCCCCCATTGACTAGAGTTCTGCATGGAGATGGCTTGCATGGTTTTGTCTTAAATGAAAAGAATAATACTAGCAGAGCAGAGAGAAAAAGGAAGTGACAGACTAGGAGGCTGTCGTTCTGGGATAACAGAGAGAGGAAGGTAAGTTGGCTAGTTCCATTCCAGGATCCAGCCAGAGGGGAGACAGATTGTTAATGGCATAAGATGCTCAAAAATAAATCTGGGTAGAGGTCATGGAGTGGTTGTAGATGAAATAAGGCATCAAAAAAAGAGGTGGATAAGGACAAACTTATTTTTAGAGACCTGCAAATGCGGATATCCACTTTATATCTGCAGATGTGGATGCTGATATCCGTGGACCATTTTTGCAGATCACGGATGGATGCGGATCCAGATTTTATATCTAAAGCCCTGTAAGTCTGTGAATATCCATGGATCATTTTTGCCGACCGCGGATCAGATGTGGATACAAATTTTGGATCCATGCAGGGCTCTACTTATTTTATTAAGATGACCAGAAACTTAAAGAAGTTGCCCAGTTTCATCCAGTGGGATTTCAACAAACTTTAGTTTATTTTAACGTCTCATTATATGTACAGGTGCAAATCTCCAGACACACATGCACACTGCATTTATTTCAATGTGTAATCGTTTAAATACATATCGATGTGACACTGCATGCATGCAGAGGCACCAACTTTCTAATGTGCTGGGGGAGTGCTCTGCCGCAGGCCCCGCCCCCACTCCACCCCTTACCCCAAGCCCTCCCCCACCCCACCTCTTCCTGTCCCCACTACCCCATGCCCTGCCTCTTCCCACCCCGCTTCTTCCCACCCCGTTCTGTCCCCTCCCTCCCGAGCACACCCTGCCCTCACTCCTCCCCCAGCAGCTCCTGCACACTGCAGAACAGCTGATCATGGTGCGCAGAAGGTGTGGGGAGGGAGCGGGAGGTGCTGATCAGCGGGGCTGCCGGAGGCACTGGGGGGGAAGGGGGAGCCACTGATCGGGGTGGGGGGGCTGCCAGTGAGTGCTCAGCGCCCACCATTTTTTTTCCCCATGGGTGCTTCAGCCCCGGAGCACCCTCAGAGCCGGCGCGTATGCATACCTGAATATATAGCATCTGGAATTCTGCCATCTGCATTTATCGCATAAGTCACACAATGAACTAAGTGTAGTCAATGGGGTTCTCTTCCCCACCTCCCACGCACACTTTAAAAGTAATTCCAAGGGAAAGTCAGTGCCAGTAACTATGTTAACAGAAAATTTAAATACACAAAGATGAGGCAATTTAGCACAGGAATCCTAATTTGACTGTTTTCTGCACATATATGACATTAGGGTGAAATTCACCAATATAGAGAAGGCCAATGCAGGGCTATATATGACTTAAACCTTCAAAATGGGGCAAAAGTGGGACTTAAGTGACAGGGAATTGTGTTGGCTTCTGCATGGGGCAAATTTCACTCTTAGCATGAACATAAATGTTCCAGAATCTATAATAATGTTGAATACGACATTCATGTATGGGGACTAATAATAGTTGCTGCAGATATAACTTTTGAATTTGCTGACTTTTGTGCATGTAAAAATCTCAATCACAGCATTGCAGTCACGCTGCTGGTTGCATAAAATATTAAACTGATAGTAAGACATTTAACTCCATGGCTACCCATGTCCTTTTTCCAATGTCAAAAATGTAAAACAGTTACAGGGTATAAACTGGGGACCAAATTTTGCATGTAATAGCTGTCTGCACAGAGACATGGTTGTGAAGGTTTCCTGCTTATAGCAGCAGCCCTTACTTTCCAGAGACAGAATACATATTCCATTCTGATTCCTCTATCAGTCGCCTTTGATACCACTGATCGTGAAGGTATTTGTAGTCACAGCCCTAGTAGGAGTAGATGGGAGTTGTTTTAAAATGGCTCTGCTGTGTTCTTTGTGAAAGATTCCTGAGGGTACTTTGGGCAATTGCCCTTCTACTCCAAGGCATCACAGGGGTTGCTGTTGCCTGTCTGCCTCATACAAGGCTCTGCAGTGGCCTGTTTGGTCTCACTTTCTGTTCGATGTACAGATAAAGCCATTGGGAGGGTTGGTGAGGGAAAATGGGATGTGGTGTGTTTAGTATGGCATTTACATGCAGTTTACATCTATGACACATCTGACTCAGTGGGTGAAGAGGAATGTGTTTATAGGAGACTGGGCCATGGATGAGGGCTAGCTGGCTGAGAAACCGTTCAGGGAAGACTTGAGGTAATGTTGTTAGGAAGAGTTGGAAGAACAGATGAGAATGAGCTGGCTGGAAAACCAGCACCTGTGACTGAGAGACTGCATCTGCTATCTGTGACAGAGATTCACAAACTGTTGGTATTATTAGACTCAGGCCTGCTCCTAGGTGCCCAGGGAGCAGCTGTGCCCAAGAGCTTTTTGTTTCATCTGCACCTGTTGAGAAACGTGACAGTTTTTGGGATGTGACTTTGCTATAATTATCTATGCTTTTTCACCTTGACACTAGACTACTGCAATCCCCTCTACTTGGGGCTTCATCACCCAGAGACAATCTGGAAGCTGAAATTAGTGCAGAATGTGGTGGTCCATTTATTGAGAAGTACAGCATTCTGAGAGCACATTGCTCTGAATTCTTTTAGCATTCCGGGGGAGTTCACGGTGATTGTTTTGGCCTATATAGACCAGGCTACTTAAGAGACCACTTCTTTCCATATTTGATACTGCCACAGCTGAAATCAGATGGAGGCCCTCTGCTTTTCATAGGAAAGGCTTTTTGACAACTTTCCCCCTGTCTCAGAGCCTGATCTTGTTAACCTTATGTGCACACTGCAAAATCTGTGAGTGAAATTCTGGTGTGACTGCTTGCCATTAACTTCAGTGGGGCCAGGACTTCGGCCCAGGCTGGTAATGGTTTGGGATGAGGATTAGTAGTGGTGGTAGAACAGAGTTATTGTTATAATTGGGGTGGGGTGGGGGGGGGGATGGGGGGAAAGGGGTTGATTGTTTTTAGGTTGCATGATCTTGGTCGGTCAGTTCAATTATACTGGTGTATTTGGAATGTTGTTTGTATTTTGTATTTTAATTGTCTAGCATCTAGAGCTCTGCAATGATAGAAATAAAAAAGTTAAAATGTAGCACACATATATGTCCTAGCTAAGGACAGACAAAAATCTAGAATGACTTGCTGAAAAGTATGAGAGTTGTACCCAAAATAGGCCAGTTAGTCATGATTATACATTTAACACACAAGCGGTGCTGGGGTTTCCCTATTTCTATTTCATGGAATTTTCCAATATGAATTTCATTACTGAGAAGTAAATAGTCTGTGACTTCCAGCACTTTAGTATTATGTTTCCAGGATCTGCGGGGGTCAGATGAAACACACTAATATCACATCTTTGTCTCATTGTTTTAGTTTAGATATGGCAGAATGTATTTTTGGTTTTTTAAAGATTAGAAGAATTGAATGTGTAGTTCTGCTGTGCAAAGTAACTTCGTAAAACTGGCATTGTAGAGAGCTCCATGTTTGTTGTCTCTCGGGGACTCCAGATTGAATGTACTCAGTGTTCAGAGTAAAAAGATGGCTTTCTTAACTGCTAGCCCTGCAGGCACAACCTGGGATCTGAAAGAAAAGCTGGGTTCCTGTATCTTCACCAGTGACAAATACTGAGTAGTCCAGCATAAACCTTTAGTGATGTCTGTGCACACTCATTGCCTTCAGATTATGTCCTCAATGACAACCACATTGTCTTCAGAAGGGCAAAATGGGTCTCAATGAAGGTAGAATTTAGCCCTATAATTGGAAATTAGGCCATATTGTACCGTCCTTGGGAAAAGGCTGGGTAGAGAACAGGAAACTCAGTAAGGTTCCTCCTATGGAGTTTCCACCACATTGTTCCCTCAGGGCTTGCACACCTGCAGAAGAATCAAAGGATTCAGCCCACAACCACCATCTGGAAGCAACCACCATCTGGGTTGAAGTCCATTGCCTCTGCATTCCTTCCCAGCCCCACTGGCCCATTTCAGCTCACTGACATGTGGCTCCACCCTCTTTTCAAATGCAGATCCCCAAACCATCCCCATGGAAGGGCTTCTGGGATGGTGGGGGAAAGGAAAGAATGATGGTGCAGAGGAAGCATTCACTGGATTTCTGTCCCCGCTGCTGGGGAAAGGGATGATTTAGGTCTTAATTAATCCTTCTTTTGACGATGCATGAGCCAGAAAAGAATCCAGCTTGCTCTCACTTAGCTATGCAGGTTCTGCAGGGCTAATAGGAGTAAACAGCAGTGAAAGTTTATTTTTGCCACCAAAAGGGGTAGATCTGACTCTGAATACACACACACAGCAGGTATGTTCAGCAAGAAAGTGCAATTTTCAGATAATTAGTGTCCAATTTATTATTTTTAAAAATTGTTTATCTACAGAGTAGAACTGCATTAGATATTTAAGACATAGACAAGATGGCTAAATGTGTGTGAAAATTCATTCTCAGATGCCAAGAAGGGGTTTATTAATAACAGTGTATATCAGATACAATAATAACAGATATAAAAAGTGTATATCTTACAAAGCTAATGAAATAGAAACATGCTGCCGAGAGAGAAACTTAAATAAACAGAGATTGAAGTTGGCACTTTCTACCTACAGCAAACAACATAATTCTCCTTCATCAGTATCTTCCCATGTCCCCTTTGCCTCTTGTACAGTATAGGCCTTATTCAGCTTTGTATTCTCCTAATGTGGGCAAATCTTCCATTGATCAGAGGTTGATTTGCCAGAGTGAGGAATGCTGACCAAAGTCCATATAGATTAGCATAATTAACATCCAACTATGTCTGAGGATACACACTGCCCTGGCCAGTACCATATCTGGTTATTGATTTCTGTGTAGTAGACTGAGAACTGAAGGGCCTATTTAACACAGTAGCCAGCAGATGGCGCTGTTTATCATTTATTGACACTTCAACAACTGTGTAAAAGGATTATGAAATAGCTTTTTCCCCTCTTTAATTTAGAAAGTATTATAACGAAAGTGTTTTCAACTTATTATTATGCATGAGTAAAAAATCCATGAATGTGTAACATTTTCTCCTGTATTTCCCTTTTTTATAACATCATTTAAATTCCTTATTAATAATTTAAAAATGTTCTGGATTTTAATCACTTTTCTCATCACTAAAATATCTGATGGAGAGATCTTCTTTTTTTCCTGAAGGTGAGATAGAGGGAAACCATCAGGGAAGGAAAAAAATAATAATGGAAAGCCACTTGTAACTCCAAAGAAGGTGTAGCCAACCCCATCTTTTTAGTCATTTGGTAATGGTATTTATTTAGTTAAGAAAATCATTTCAGGTTCATGAAACCCAAGATTTGAATAGTTTGCCGTTAATAAAAAAACAATTTTTTTCATCCAAGTTTAATTATGGTGGTGTTTGTTTGATAGCTTGTTACTGTAAATAAAAGAGATAAAAGCAGCCCTTCACTCGAGTAGCTCTAGAGCTGTGAAATATGTACCTAATTAAAACTATTGGTGTAAGAGGCTAATAAAGTACATGTGCCTACTAGATGTCTTATTCTAATGAATCTCGGCTAATTTGCTTTGAGTGATGAATTTCGGTGTTAGTAGTAGGGGCTGAATAATTATGAAATTTATCACAAGATACAAGGACTCATTAAGGATTACTCAGGTTCAGTTAGAGGAATGTTTTCTTTGTCAAGAACACAGGCCTTGACCACTGTAATTATGGCAGTGCCAAAGAGTAGCCAGCGTACCATCCAAACATGACTGAATTCTCAAGGACAGGAGAGGGAGGGAAGAAATCAGAGCGGGAGGAAGACACCTGTGTTTCATTATGAGACACCTGAATCTGCAGCCACATGCATTCAATGTGGAGAGCACTCAGGTTTTCCAGAATGGAATATTTATTACAACTGTTCTCTTCTAATCCACCCATCAGGAGAGTTTTCGATGTGTTAGGATGGTGAGACGCAACAAGGAGAACAAGACTCAACAAATGTTACAATTTTAGCATTCTACATCCCCAGTCAAAATTGTTTTTCTTTTCCCAGTTTTTATAGGTCTCTGCTTTCTGACGTTTTAATCAATGTAAATTCCTTTGCCTCTGTACAGCATGCTTGGGGGTAAATATAATTCTCTGCATGTATGCAAAATGCTTAGCATCAGCAAATAAAATTAAGGCCATTATTTTCATTAGCAAAACCAATATCATCCACATTGGCTTCACACAGTATTAATAAAACACTAGCAAAATTTCTGTTTCCCTGAATATTGTCCTATTTAATATCTCAAGTGTTTCACATGCTATGGACAAAAATAGGGGACTGGCGATGACATACCGGAACAGAGCATTGAGTCCAGCCCAGGTTGGTCATGACTAAAAGTTACTACACCTCTACCCCGATATAACGTGACCCGATATAACATGAATTCGGATATAATGCAGTAAAGCAGCGCTCCGGGGGGGCGGGGGAGGGGGGGGCGGGGCTGCGCACTCCAGCGGATCAAAGCAAGTTCGATATAACGCAGTTTCACCTATAACGTGGTAAGATTTTTTGGCTCCTGAGGACGGCGTTATATCGGGGTAGAGGTGTACCATCTGATGGCTGCTGTTCTGGAGCCTTGACACTTCAGCTGTCCTGTAGGAGATGAATTAACCCTGCAGGACAGGATGAATACCATTGAGTTACTGTAAAAAACACATTGCCCTTCCAGGGGTGCTGGAACTAAGGGTGCTGCGGGTGCGGCATCACCCCTGGCTTGACGTGGGTTCCATCATACACAGGGTTTACAGTTTGGTTCAATGGCTTTCAGTGCTGTGCCCTCCTGCAGGGCTGGTGGAATGAAGGCTCTAGGGATGTATGTGAAATGAGTAAGATGATCTCCATCCAGCTCAGAAAACCACCGCCATGGTTGGTGCTGCTGTCAGCAGAGGACAAGCTCTGAACGGGCCATAAAACTACCCCTCTAACCCTTAGGGTGCAGTCCAGCTGGGAGCGAGTCTCCCAGCCCAAGTATACAGACTATTGCCAGCAGTCAAGTTAGCACGCTGAAAATAGCAATGTGGGACATTCTGGTCTGGGTGGAAGCTTGGGCTCTTAAGCCCACCCAACCCCCTAGGATTGAAAGTCTGGGCTCCAGCCTGAGCCAGAATGTCCCACATTGCAATATTTAGAGCGCTAGCTTGAGCCCCTCTAGCACTAACTCATGTGCTAGCGTGACTCTGTTGACCCAGGCTGGAAGGCTTGCTCCTAGCTGTAGCGTAGACCTACTTTTAGAAGTTGTCCCTCCAGGTGAGGGTGGAGGCAGAGTGCGGAAGCTAACACTGCAGCTGTCCATACTGTAGTAACTGTCTCCAGGGCTGTCAATTAGCTACTGTTCGCAAACACTCCATTCACTAATCTATATTTAAGCAACCAAACAGGTAGAGACGTCTTAGACAAGGCACGTATTCAAATGCACTTTCTCCCCCAAATTGGTTTTGGTATTTTTTACGTAGAGATTGTCTCTTCTGAGCAGGAGGAAAGGTGATAAAGGGTTCTTCCTTGCTGAACTCCCTTATCCTTTTTTCACCTGGTAGTGGTGAGAAGTGGGGCCAGGACATGCTCTCCTAATACTCTCCTACCCTGAGCACAGAAGAGTTATTTAAAAGGGTGTTTGATAGAGTTTGAGTTTTGAGCCACCATCTAATCTAAATCCGGAGTTTGAAAAACAAAAGAGGAGGTAGAGAACCTATCGCTCCCACTGAGCTCAGCTGGAGTTGTGGGTGCTCAGCACCTCTGAAAATCGGGCCTGGAATTTTCCAAATGCTTATACTATAAAAAGCCAGATTCTGATCCAATTTTAGGTTCCATATAGGAGTGAAACTGCTAAAAAGTACTAGCTGGCTCAGAACACAGCACCCATCTACTAAGCAACAAAGGCTACTGATTGTGCTGCTCACTTCACAGGCTTTCTGCTGCATACTGGTGTGATGCTGTACGTAAAGATGACCTTTTATATCATTCATATTACCATCAATATACAATTGCAAGAAATCTTCCACAAAGTGTATCATGTAAGGTGTCAATGGAAAAGTTACAAGTGATTGAGTATGACATCCTGATTAAATCCATGTATCATCTTTGTATCTAAAGTTATGAATATTGGCTATGTATTTGTATCTACAACATGTGTTTTGTTCCTGGGTGACAGCCTCCAGGTAGATTTACATCAGGGCTAGACAGCTATGTGTCGATGGCCCGTTAAGAACACTCACAATGGACCATTGAAGAAATCCACCCCACCCAGGAAGCCTTGCCTGTGGACACCTCAGAAAGAATATGGGCAATGGCTGCCCCTGTGAGTCAGCAAAGCATCGAAGAACATGTTATAAGGACATGTGACCCTGGACTCTATCTTGAGCCAATAACTTTCCATGCACCTGGGCGGTGGCATGTGGCAGAGGATATAAAAGATACTTGAGGTATCCCTGCTTTGCCTCTTTTCTGCTCTAATTCTATGGACTGCGGATTTACAACTAAAAGGAGAATCTTGAACCATGGACTGACGACCTTCCAATCTTTTGCCGGAGGCTGGGAATGGGCAACGGGATGGATCACTTGATGATTACCTGTTCTGTTCATTCCCTCTGGGGCATCTGGCATTGGCCACTGTCGGAAAACAGGATACTGGGCTAGATGCACCTTTGGTCTGACCCAGTACGGCTGTTCTTATATTCTAAGTTACCAGAGATACCTTTACAAGCCAGCAATCTATCCCATCACTGCTACAAACCTGATATAAGGATTTTGCAATCATTGTATGTATATGATCTATTAACCATTTATAACTCTCTTCTTTTCTTTTATTAATAAATCTTTAGTTAGTTTACTAAGGATTGGCTGACAGCATGATATTTGGGTAAGATCTGAGATGCATATTGACTGGGAGTAAGTGTCTGATCCTTTGAGATCAGCAAGAACCTCACATATGTTGAAATGGGTTTTCAATAACCTCTCACTATATTAGACTTGGTTGTCTGGATGGGAGCCAGGGACTAGATTTGGATTCTGGTTAACCATTGTGGTACTGCAGAAGATCTTTTGTTACTGGCTTGGTAAATCTAATTATAGAATAAACCACCAGTTTGGGGGAATTATCTACCCTATTCCTTGCAGTCTGCCCTGAGTGTGGGACTCTCAGTGTGGTCCATCCAGGCACCTGCTCACTACTGGGTCTAACTAAGTTTCAAGCTTCATCTTCAATGCCCTCCTCGGGGCTGATCCAAGCTACTTCAGAGACCACCTCAGCCTGCATGATCATGATTTCCCAGGACTTCTATATTTTACTGGCACCATGGGACTGTCAACCTCAGAAGTGAAACTGTGTTCAGGGATCAGAGCTTTCTGAGCAACTGACCCCCTGCTGTGAATTCACTCCAGGAAGAGATCTGAATGAATTGATCACCTTTAGAATTAAATTTATACCCTGTTGCTTCAACCCAGCTCTCCCTAAATAAATAACACCTACAAACACTCCCTATGCAGTGGGGTAGTAGGAGGGGAAGAGCGATCTACAGAGATCTTTTTGTCTTTAATAAACTGGCAAGGCACTCTGATATGGTGATGGGAATGTGTAACAGTGTGGCTTGCCCCTCAAGGGCTAGAGAACCTCGGGCTAGCCACTCCTGACTACAAAAGACCCACACCTGGATCAGGCAATTCCATAATAAGAGCATCAGGAAGATGCACAGAGAGAGAATCCCAATAAGGGAAAAGAAATAACAAAGCAACAAAATAACGGAAAGGATGTTTTTAGTGCTACTGGGGATAACATAGATGACATACTGTTTGTAGAGAAAAAGAGAGGTTCATAGCATTTATGGAGAAGAGAAGACTGAGGGGGGACATAACAGTTTTCAAGTACATAAAAGGTTGTTACAAAGAGGAGGGTGAAAAATTGTTCTCCTTAACCTCTGAGGATAGGACAAGAAGCAATGGGCTTAAATTGCAGTAAGGGAGGTTTAGGTTGGACATTAGGAAAAACTTCCTAACTATCAGGGTGGTTAAGCACTGGAATAAATTGGTTAGGGAGGTTGTGGAATCTCCATCATTGGAGTTATTATGTAGTCTTGCCTTCAGTGCAGGTGACTGGACTAGATGAGCTATTGAGGTCCCTTTCAGTCCTACACTTCTATGAGGCAGTCAACTGCACATCTCAAATAGGAAAGAAAACAGAGAAAATGAGAATTATAGTTAAAGCAGCTGAAATGTATTTACATATTAGCAACCTATCAGTCGAATGACTCCAGCTTTCCTAAGTGAAAAAAGCGTTGATGGTTAAAATTGAATTGTGGTGACAATTTTTAGTTGGAATGCGTGCAGCCTGGTAGCATGTGCAAGAATTAAAGAAAAATACTGTTGACATGAAAACTAAATCTGACATTATATGCATTCAAGAGACATGGCTAACAGGGAATCTAGACTAGAGAATCTCTGGATATGGAGTATATAGACAGGATAGAGAAGTAGGAAAGGGTGGAGGCATCTGTACTTTTGTTAAGGAGAAGTTAAACTATTTTGAAGTAGAGGTGAAAAGGCTTAATATTGAGTATAATGCTATTTAGATTCCATTGCAAAATAATTCCATGTCACCATGTCACCTAACATATATAACGTGTACAATGCATGCAGAAACTAGTGGCCAAGGAACTGACAGGGATAATTGCAGGTGCTACAAGCCCATATATTATATGTGGAGATCTAAAAGCTAGAACAAAGAAGTTGTGGAGAAGTAGGAAAAATGATAACGGAAAATGTCTAGACCAATTCATTGATTAAAATAATTTAGTAATTCTGAATGATGGAGCACCTGGCAGATGGAAGTTGCTCCTGTCTAGATCTGGGAATTGCAACAAGCAACATAGAAAGCAAGTGTAGCTGGGAAATCTATAAAGGGGAGGGAATGGGAAGTGACCATTTCCTGACATTCATTATATGTCAAGGAAAGGGTAATACTGAAGATGATTATATGATTAGTTGAAATCTAAAAAGAGCTAATTGAGAACTAGTTAGAAACAGAAGTATTGACCACATAAATGAGCAATGTATAAGTGAAGTGTAGTAATATCACAAAGGGAATTATTAAGACAGCAAGCCTAGCTATACATAAGACACTGACTTATCCTAAAGATAAAAAATGTGTATCATGGTGGAATAAGGAGTGTAAAATAGCCATTAAGGAAAGGAATAAGGCATATAAAAAAGCAAAAAGTACAATGAATACTGAGGACTCAATGAACTACAAAAGAAGTAAGGCAGTTGCGCAAATGACTATACAAAAGGCAAAAAAAGAAAGCTGGAGAAAATACTGTGGAAAGATTCATAAAGATATCAATATATTGGCATGGTATGGGAAAATTAGGGAAATGAATGGTATATAAAGTAAGAGCAACACACTACAAGGCCTTGTTGTGGAAGGCCATGGAGTAAGATATTCTAATGTTAAAAAAAAGTGGAAACCCTGACAGAAATGTTCCAAAGCATTAGTAATGATGAGAATCAGAGTGTAGAGATTTGTGAGAGGACAAGAAAATTCATTGAAGAAAACTATGAGATATTGAAGAAGTGGGAGGAAGATGAGGAAACTATTTTAAATTAAAACTTCAGTATGAGGGAACTTCACAAAGCTATAATAAAGAGCAAAAATTCTGCTCCAGGCAAGGATTGCATAAGCTTTCAAATGCTTAAACACCTACTTGAAGGGAGACTGAGGTTGATACTAAAATTGTACAGTAGCAGTGGGGAAAGGGTGAGCTGCCAATAGACTGGAGGCATGAGGTTATTGTTCCAATAAGGAAACCAGGCAAGATGCGATCAAGGCTTGAGGCATACGGACCAATTGTGCTTACAGCATGTTTGGGTAAAACTATGGAAAAAATGGTAACTGAGAGATTGGTTTCATACTAAAGAGAACTGAACTCATAGATAGCATGCAAAGCTGGCCTATGAAGGGAGGAGTGCGATCCTCCATACTGTTAGAATTAGAATTAATTTTATCAGAATTAAATTAGAATTAGAAAAATTAGAATTAAAGAATTTATGATAGTAACTTTTCTGGATATTGACACAGCTTATAGCATGATACGGAGAGAGGGTTTACTTCATAAAGTGGCTACCATGGATATAAAAGGAAGAATGTATAGGTGGATAAGGGATTTCTTAAATAAAAGAACAATGCAGTTTGGAGAGTGGGAAAAAGCCTACTCCAGTATATATACACTTACAAACGGCACTCCACAGGGGAGTATCATCAGTCCTACCTTATTCAACATCATGATAAATGTTCTTCCAAAAGTGACTGCAGGAATAGGCATCACTTTCTTTGCTGTTGACTTTGTTGTACAGGCCAAAAACAGAAACCCTGAAATAGCTGCTAAAAGAGAAAATGAAGTACTAAGGAAAAGAATGGGAGAACACATGGGGCTTTAAAATTTCACTTGACAGAACTAAGACAATAATATTCACAAAAAGGAAAATTAAAAAAAGATAAATTGTGTCTGTATGGATGGCAAATACAGTAATGTTAAAAGCTTCACATGTTTAGGTGTGGTGTTTGATAGCTAGCTAGCTCACTTGGAAGGATCATATTGAAAATATTAGAGATAAGTGTAAAGGTAGAATCACTTTCTGAAAAGTGTTTCTGGAATTTTGTGGGGTCTGGATAAGAGAGCAATGGTAATGCGAGAGAGAATGCTAATAAGACCAATTATTGAGTATGGGTGCCAGGATTTCAGTTTGGCATCAAAAATGAATTTGAGAAAGCTTGACTCAGTCCAAGCTCAGGTGTTGTGAATTGCATATGGTGCCTTCATCACAATACCTCTGTGTGGACTGTAGATCCCTGCTGGTGAAATGCCTCTTACTTTAAGAATGAAGCTTTTTGACTTAATCTTTTGGGCTAAAGTCATTGAAAACAATGAAGATGGAATCACTAAGCTAATATATTATGAATGCTGGGAATTACATGGCTGATGTGTAGGGCAAAACTCAAAATGCCTCATGTAAGTAGGGTTAAAGTGTGGAGAAAGGATCTTAGTGAAAAGAAAGATCTAAAAGAGGATAAAAGCTATAGCTTTGGGAAAATGTATTATAATTGGAAAAGGATACTTCCTGAGGTAGATACAGAATCGTATAATGAAATTTGAAAAGGAGTGTAAAAGGCGCAAGATGTAGCAAATCAGTATGTTTGTGATTAGTGGGGATGCTGTTGCCAAATGTATACTGATGGTTCCAAAGATGTAAGAACAGGAAGAATAGGAACCGCATTCTGCGTTCCTTCACTTGGAATCAAGAAAGCCATAAGGCTATCAAATTTTGTAGCCATTTTGATGACTGAATCGGCAGGAATATAATGCTGGCATTAAATTGAGTCATAGATGTGTGCCCAACTGCTGGGGCCATCCTGTTTGATTCTTTATCAGGATTAGTGGCTAACAGAAATGGCACTTCAGATAGCAGAAATGATATGCTTAATGAATTGACACAGTTGGGTGTAATCATAGTAGTAACAGAGTTGCTAGCTCATGTAGGGATAGTGGGCAAAGAGCTGGTAGACAAAATGGCAAAAAGTGCTGTCAAACACAAGTAACTTGATTTAGAGATCTCTTAAAAATGAGTTAAGAAAGAAATGGCAGGAAATATGGGCAAAAGAAATGCAGGGGAAAAGATTCCAAGAAATACGTCCGAGAGTCAAAAATACTCCAACGTCCCGAAAAAAAAGAGTGAATTGGCTCGATTTAGAATTTTAACTGGCCATTCTGGCTTAAATAGAAATTTTTTTCTAATAAATAAACATAAAGATGGAGTATGTGGGACGTGCAAGGTCCAGGAAACAGTTCATCAAAGAGTGTACCAGTGAAAAGGGGGTATTTATATGAAAAACGTAGAGGCCTTAAAGTATCAACATTTTCACTGCAACAACTAGTAAGAGCACCAGGAATATCGGGCCCTATTTAAAAAAAAAAAAAGCAATATTTTAATTCTTTAAGAATACTGGGAAGGTGAAAAACTTTAATCCTTGAATTTTCTAGGGTGTCCAGTGCTTGGCAGTAGTAGGCATAGCAAGTGAGTCTGCCTCATTATATAACACAAGAAAAAGAGGCAGAAGCTGCAGAGGGGCAGTGGCGTTATTTTGTGATGTTGCTGAGACTACCAGAAGACGGAGGCCTAGTAGTAAGCTGGGGAAGAGATACCCCTGAGGACAGAACTCAAGATCAGCAAGGTAATTGTTATGTTGTTTTCAATTTTGGTTTACGGTGTTGGGAAAATGAAGAGGAATAACAGCCTTGCCAGAATGGCCTGCACACTGTCTAGTGTGAGTGTAAGGAGAGAGCCCTGAATAGGGGACAAAATATTAGCTGGGCACCATGGAGGCAGCCCTGGCTACAAGGGGGTGCATTGGAGGCAGCTGACCCTCCTACACTGTGCTATATGAGCCTAGACAGGCAGAGTTCACAATGGATGTAGACAAAGGCTGCCATTTCCACATCAAAAGCCACTTTCCACTGGGGAAAAAACTTACTTTCAGTTTTGCAAAATTATGAAGCAAGGAGTGTAGCTGGAGCATTGTCTGGTAGTTCGAGCATGGGTCTGGGAGTCAGGAGAGCTAGGTTCTATTACTTGCTCTGGCTCTGCCACTGACTCACTGTTTGACATTGGGCAAGTCATTCAATCTCTGTAGCCACTGGTTTTCCGAATCTGTACCTACCTTAAAAGAGACTGGAGAATGCTTTGAGATTTCAGATGGAAGCATGAGAGAACTGTGAAGTGTTATCGTTATAAGACTGGAATCTGTTTTGCTTTCTCATGGACCTGCCAAAATCTGATTTATTTATTTTTTCTACAGTGATAATTTTTTCCATACTGCTCGATGAGTGATCATATTATATTTTTCTATGGCTTGGTTACATCTTGAAAACTTGTGTCTGTAATTAAAATTTTCATGGTCTTGTATCTTGGCTCTTTCCGTATAAAACTTATGTTGGCAGCCTGAAGGAACATTTTTCTTTTCAGGCTTTTTTTTTTTTTAATTACCAAAAATATTTTAAACCCGTTAAAATATTTTTGGGTTGTCGACACCATACAGTAGTAAAGTCTCATTACTCCACAGCAAACCTTCCCATGTGCAGTATTTACCTTCTGATAACATTTTTAATAAATAGCCAAATGCCATTGAAATGAATGGGATTTTTGCACTATTGATCTCAATGTGACTTTGCATGATAAAAATATGCAAAGGTATTCCACAATCACGTGTAGCCTTGCTTTAGAGAGAGACCGTGATGCAACATAATCTAGTTGCTTCTGCTGCCTTTTCATATCAGCAGAAGATCTTGCTGTGTGGAGTTTTTGGAGAACAGTTTTATCTTTTATTCCATACAGTATGGCCCTGCTCATGCGCTGGGATGTGGATTGCTGAGCCCAGGCAAAGTCCTATGGACGTCAGTGTTACTCCACATGGATGTTTGCTAACGATCCCAATATAGGGTCAGGGTCTATTAGTTTTACTGTATAGTATGCCAAGGCCCTCTACAAAGATTAGGCTCAAGGTACTCAAAAGCTAGAGCTAGAGATAAAATAAAGCTACTGCAACAGAGTTAAGGCTGCAGGAAAACTTTCTGTCTCCAAGTACATTTTGAGAAATGTAGGTGAGATGTTTGCTACGGATGTGCTGAGCTCTCTGTTCCACCATGCTGCTTGTTCTCTCCCATTGGGGCACTCCATCCTGCAGTGTGCTCTACTGGCCAGAGGCCCCATCTTTCTGTGTTCCTGGGGGTTGCTCGACCCCCACTCCACTCCGCCCCAGGCCCCATCCCCACTCTACCCCTGCTCCCAACCCCCCACCTCTTCCCGCCCTGCCTCTGCCTCACTTCTTCCTGCCCCCATTCCGCCCCTCACCCGCCTCTTCCTGCCCCCGCTCTTCCCCCTCCCCCCTAGTCCCTCCTGCACACCGCTGAACAGCTGATTGCGGCAGGCAGGAGGCTTGGGAGTGAGGGGAAGGAGCTGATCGGGGGGGCTGCCGGTGGGTGCTGAGCACCCACTATTTTTTTCCATGGGTGCTCCAGACCCGGAGCACCACAGAGTCAGCGCCTATGCTACTGGCTCAGTTACACTGGAATACAAATTATTATTTATATTGTGAGAATGGCAATCATGGATCAGGGCTTCACGGTGCTAGGCGCTGTACAAACACACAACAAATTATGATTCCTGCCCCCAAAGAGCTAAGTCTAGATAGGAGACAAATGATGGGAGCAACAGACAGATGTGGGGAGCACAAAATGTCTGCAGGAGAGTGGCCTTATGCTATGTGATTTTAACATCCATGCTGAATTTTCCTTCTGCCTTTTTTAATGAGCTTGGCCTGCTGAGCCCAGCTAAAATCCCCTTTTAAAATAATATTTACTGTAGGTTTTAAATTTAACAGTAACTGTTGTTCAGATCTCCAGAGACCGTTAATCTCATTTCCTCTCTCCTCTGCCGCCTGAGCATTCTGTCCTGGATTTCGTTTTCTGACTATAGATGGCGAAGGGGGTTGTTGGTTTCCCATGCCCAGTATCACAACTTGAAGTAGATGCGCTTCCTTTCAATGACTCATGGGTTGATGCTTCTGTCAGGATTTCTTCTATCTGTGTCACTCCTCTGGATTTTTTATCATCTTCTCATTTCTCTCCCATCTTTCTCACCTATTGTATCCTGTCCAGGGCCGGCTCTGGCTTTTTTGCCGCCCCAGGCAAAAAAGCCTCCCGCCGCCCCCCAGTGGGGAGCGCCGCGGATAGGGCAGCGAGCCCGGCCGGGGCCCCGCTCTCCCCGACCGGCCGGAGCGCCGGGAGGAGGGCAGCGAGCCCGGCCGCGGGCCCGCTCTCCCCGGCTGGCTGGAGCGCCGGGAGGAGGGCGGCGAGCCCGCCGCGGCTCCGCTCTCCCCGGCAGCCGGAGCGTCGTGGGGAGGGCGGCGAGCCCGGCCGGGGCCCCGCTCTCCCCGACCGGCCGGAGCGCCGGGAGGAGGGCGGAGAGCCCGGCCGGGGCCCCGCTCTCCCCGACCGGCCGGAGCGCCGGGAGGAGGGCGGAGAGCCCGGCCGGGGCCCCGCTCTACCCGACCGGCCGGACGCCGGGGGGAGGGCGGCGAGCCCGCTGTGGCTCCGCTCTCCCCGGCGGCCGGAGCGCCGCGGGGAGGGCGGCGAGCCCAGTCGCGGCCCCACTCTCGGGCCTGAGCGCCGCCCCCCTCCAGGTGCCGCCCCAAGCATATGCTTGGTAGGCTGGTGCCTGGAGCCAGCCCTGATCCTGTCTCCTCTTTCCATGTTGCTTTCTTCTTACACCTTCCTCCCCTTGTCTATTTCTCACTGCCTTCTCCCTCTACCTCCTTTATGATGAGCCCAGAAACGCATGGCAATGGTAAATAAGCACTCAGAGACCACCTTTTTTAAAGCATCTGTTCCAAGGAGGAGTCTGCTTGCTTTTACTGCTTCATACAGTTGAAAATATGATCCAGAGTCCATTGTGTGTATAGAATGGCTATTGTCTGGCCAGCCTGCATGGACAAATAGCTAAAGTGCGGTGTCAGCTGAAGTGGGCTGTGTTGGGAATGGATTCAGTCAACAGTCGTGTGACCTGGAAAACTGATAAAACAGGAGCCTTCATCCCACCCCAATGGCTATGGGGTGCAGACAATGATATCGGACAGTTGTGTCATTGTGACTTATTTAAAGACACCCTTAGCTTTTGCTGTGTATTTCTGGTACACAGGGGTGAATTGCAAAGACACAGAGACAGTCTTAGCATTTTTGACTGAATTTTCCTACCAGTCTCTTCCCCAAAACATACCTGATTCCTATCCCCTAGGAGAAAACTATTTTACAAAAGGCCAGCCTAAGGATTTTAATAGGATGGTTCTTTGATGTACATCCGAAGTTGGTTAGAGCGTGAGGGAAAGGATCTTTAGGTGTTCCCACGCATAGCCACATCCTCGGGGGGTGCAAATTGGCACAATTCCATTAACTTCAATGTAGCCATGTCGATTTACACCAGCTGATGGGCTCTTGCCAAAGTGGAGGCCAGTTACTTGTTTGGTTTCAAGACTATTTTGCAAGGCAAAAGGGGCTAGAAAATCACTTTTAAAAATGAAAGCTGAGATTCTCCTTTCCATTTCAATGTCTCCAAATCCCATGCTTCTAATCTTCACGAACCTGAAAGTCTGATGCCTAGCGCATTGATTTCACAGGAGCTCTGCGTAGCGTAAGTATGCATTGTATACTGTCTAGTATGGAGTAAGGCTAATTTAGCTGTTGGCAAGTTATGCTGTACATAAGAGCATTCTGTGAGCGACCTGGATTGCAATTTCACTCCTTAATATTTGCACATTGTGAAGTACCATTGACATGACACAGGCCACTATTCGTTTCAACTGAACTTTGCCGAATATGAATCATATGCACCAAAAATATGAAGAAACCTATCAGAGAGTAGGAATAACATAGCTGCTGGTATGTCAGATGTTAAACATCCTTCTGTATAATAAAATACAAGAGAAATAGTGTTACAAAGATTTTAAAACTGCAACCCAAAAAACCAAAGAAATGCAAAGTGGTGGTTGGCTTTGTCTTGAATTAAATCCATTGCTGGTTACTGCAGCTTTTATAACCCTCTGCTAAAGGCCTCAGCACAGCAAGTTGGGATGTAGAGGTGGCTAGATGTGTATTCCCAATGCATTTTAAGTGAGTTTTTAATGCCTGTAAGGTGTCAGATGGAGCAAAAAACCTGTGTCTTCTCCCCCACCCCCAAAAAAGATCCAGCAATGGCTGTAGCAGAGCAAACTCCCCTATAGTGTCCCTCAACCCTGATCTGGAGTGGTGTCCACTCAGTGAAGTCTCTCTGCTGATTCAGACTCTGGCATCCTTGCTGGCCATCTCAGATTACCACTTCATTTCACATAATTCACCATAAGGAGGTTGCTTTTAATTACTGCTGACCTGGCTGGATACTAACCTGTTACCTAGAGTTGAAAGGCTCCATATATCTTCCCAGTGATCCCTCAGAACCATCTTATCTTCAGCACTTACATACTTTACATTGTAAAGGCAAGTGTTTGTCTAATTTCTTGGCATCTGCGACTGATGAGTATAAAAGGCTTAAATGGCAAAGATTCCAGTTTTCCAGTTCTGCAAATAACAAAAGAAAGTTAGTCTGATTATATTGTGCAGTGGTTCCTGACCGACTCACTGTCCACTAGTGTGGTGTGTCTCTGCCTAGCCCAGTGGTCCCCAAACTGTGGGGCATGCCCCCCCCATGGGGGGCATGGAGGAATGCTCAGGGAGTCATAGAGGGGCCTGGGCCAGTCCCCAAAGGAGAGGCAGGGAGGGAGCACCACCCAACCCCACTCCACCCCCAGCTCTACTCCAGCCCCACAGCCAGCCACAGCTCCCAGACCCAGAACCCTGCCCGGCCTTGGCCTCCAGTCCCAGCTCTGCTTCTGTCCCCATCCCCGGCCTCGGCCCCCAGCTGCAGCTTCACTCCCGGCTCTGGCTCCCAGCCCCAGACTTGTCCCCAGCTGCAGCCCTAGTCCTGACCCACTTACCCGTGTCCATGCCCCTCTCCCAGCCGCAGCCCCCCTTCCAGCCCTACCTCCCAGGGGGTCATGGACAAGGGCAACGGGGGGAGCAACTGTGAAAAGTTTGGGGACCACCGGCCTAGCCCATTTGCAGGTGCTCTTCTAAAACTATCCCTGTGCCATTGACAATAGGTATAAATGCCACCCAAGCTGCAAACCCTAGTCATAGTCAGATAAGAAAAGAATCTTTTAAGCAACTTCTTCCTTGAGACTCTTTTTTGTTGATGGTAGCTCTTCCTTGCCTTTTGTTCAACCTTCAGAACTCTGTACCATTCCATACTTATAGATTGGTTCCACTCTCATATGTTCACCTGTTCTCTGTCCTTGTTGGCACCTTCAGCTCTGTGCCAAAATTTCTGTTCTATGGCATCCCCACAAGGTTTATGTTCTTTTCTATATTCCTTAACTTCTCTTTTATCTTAGTTACCACTTTTATGCTGATACACAACTAAATACAGTTTTGGACACCTTAAATAAATCTTCCCTGTTCACTTTCTCTCTCTGCCTGTCTTGATAAGTTAACCTTGTGTTTTCATCTCAGCTTCCTTAAGATCAATCTCTCCTTTCTTTTTCTCTATACTCTGCTCAGACTTTCCATTTGCCTTCATTGTACCTTGGCAACATCCTTGAATTGATTGGAACCTCCTAGCTTTGTAAATATTCCTATTGAGATAGTTAGGTTGGTCACTTCTCCATCCCTTCCCACAATTTTGCCACTGTTCATGCAAGAGCCTTCTTCACTACAGATCTAACAGTTTGGAACAAACTTCTCTTATCTGTGCTTCATCACTTCTAGCTCTCATTTCAAATTTCAGCTGAAAAAGAAATACATTCTCCCTCATGCATGTGGTTCTAATTTTCTCTTTTTCTGTGCTGCTGTGCATTATTTAACCCTCCAATTGTTTTATTGACAGTGACTCTGCAAAGCCTTTTAATATACACGTTTGTGCATCATCTTTCATAAAAACTGTACTTGCATTAACTTAGAATATCGTTGGATTTTGAGTTTGCCAGTTGGATGACAGTTTAAATTTTAACATTAAAAAAAATTGCTAAAGCAGGTATATTATTGACCTCTAATGAAAAAGCCACATCAGTGAGATATCTCCTTTTGTATATGTCACTGTGCTAGGTGGCCAGGACTGACTGAAAAGTGACGCCTTTGAAAATTTAGTGGTAAGGTACAAACAGGCAGGACACTTGTGAACAAAAACAGCTTTTCTTCAAGTAAATTTTATGGTTTCCTAAATCTTGGAATATATATTTTAACTGCCTTCATCCCCTCAGGTTTTGTCAGAGGGTTGCCTACTTCCAAAGGGTCCCAACCAGGGCCGGTGCTACCATTAAGGCAAACTAGGTGGTTGCCTAGGGCGCCAAGATTTGGGGGCGTCAAAAAGCAGTGCCCCCAATTTCCCCCCGAGGCAGCTCCCCACCCCCCCGGCCCAGGGAGCTGTGCGGCAGCTCCCCACCCCAGCTCACCTCTGCTCCACCTCCTCCCCGAGCTCAACCCCTGCTCTAATTATCCTCCCCTCCCAGGCTTGCGCGCCAAACAGCTGATTGGCACTGCAAGCCTGGGAGGCGGGAGAAGTGGAGCAGCGACGGTGTGCTCGGGGAGGGGGCATAGCAGAGGTGGGCTGGGATGGGGAGCTGCCGCGGGGGGGTGCCTCAGGGCAGGGGGGGAGCTGCCGCATGCCGTTGCTGCTCCACTTCTCCCGCCTCACAGGCTTGTGGTGCCAATCAGCTGTTTGGCGCCCCAAGCCTGGGAGGGGAGGAGAATTAGAGCAGGGGCGCCATGCTTGGGGAAGAGGCGGAGCAGAGGTGAGCTATGGTGTCTATGGTGTTGTAGAGCCACTGAAGTCAACTCTATGCTACCTGAAGACTTCCTGTTAAAGGGAATCCTCAACTGCCCATTTAGGACAGCTGCTTTGCCTTGCTGAGGCAGTGCAAGAAAGCTGCGGATGGGGCTAAGAGTCTGGCCCAATATTTCTGTATCAGTATTGGCCACCCAGTCACGGTATTACTAAATGCCTTCCAGATGGTGGGTAGTAAGATTTTTCTGGGGGAGAGGGCAGGTTGTAACACAGACACAATATATATTTTTAAAATAGCATTACAATTGTAATTATAGTTAGTGTTGACATGTAGCACACATATTGTAGACCCCTATTTTCAGTGCTATTTATTTTATTTTAAAAAAACAACCCAAAAATCACTTTTTGAGTTGAAAATTCTTGTGCTTGGTCCTAGCCCACAGGGAATTGTCGTGGGGGAAGTTTGAAGAAAATTCTTTCCACAGTTTTTGAGTTATTCAAATGTAACCATGGAGGTTTGGATTCAGATTTTTGTTGCACTTGTATAACTCAAAAATAGCTTTGCTTTAAAACTTCTAAATTAACCCTGCTTAACTTTTCAACTTGTCACCTATGCTACTATATGGCTTATAAAATTTTAAAGCTAATAGTATAACAAATTCAAATAATGATACTTCAGGTATTCAAATGCATCTTGGGAGGAATAAATTATAGGAGTCACAGTAAGTAGTTAGTGAAGGAAGAATGGCTGCATGCTTTAAAGAATGTATTCTTACTGGTCTGAAATTGGCCTGATCTTTTCCAGTTTTAAAAGTAAGCAGGTCTGGATCTGGTTAATAAGTAGATTTGTAGGTTACACCATCTGGAATTAGCTGATGATCAAGGCTTGTTCCTTCTTTATTATAGTAATAGGACATCCTAGGCAGCTACGTTCTAAAAGTCTACTTTCTACTTTGTTTCTCACATGGTCTTGATCAACATAATATCTAACTGCTTCCCAAATATTTATGGACATTGGGAAACTGAGGTACAAAGACATGAAATGACTTGCTCAAAGTCAAGGTGTTTTTTTAAAATCTCTCTTGTTACATCCCCCCTTCACTTGCACATTTTTTCTCTCTGTGTCTTCTGCCTCCTTTCTTAACGTTTCCTTTAAATCTCTACCCCAGTCTTCCCTGCCCACTTAATATTTCTCTGTCTTCAACCTGCTCCTCAAACTTTTTTTCTCCACTTACTCTTCTCCATCAATGGAGCACCAGAAGGGCCAATGATGGAAAAAATTCTTCTCTAGCAGCAGCTCTTTACCTTTGCTTTCTCCCTGAATGGATAGGAGAAGGACAAGGCAGACCTTCTCTTGTTCACAATCCCCCTCAATGTGGGATCATCTATTTATGTGCCTACAGTAGTTTCAGTCAATGACCACAGATGAGAACTCTGACCTGGGGTCACCACGTGACTTGCAGTGGTCACTTCAGAGACTACTTCTCTTGAGACACTATATAGGCAAGATGTGACCTGTCACCAAATCAGCTGCCATCTGAAATATCTAAGCATATTAATGTATGAAATAGGAGAAAAAGGGTGCAGGGATATATTTCTTTTTCTTTCTTGCTTATTGTGGGGCTAGGAGGGCCAATGGATTTTCTTTCACCTGCCCCATAACCTCAGCTGCGCAGGGCCTGAGAATCATAGGACTGGAAGGGACCTCGAGAGAGACATGAACTCAAGGCAGGACAAAGTCTTATCGCTGAGAGGTGTTTGTCTAACCCACTCTTAAAAATCTCCAATGATGGAGATTCCACAACCTCCCTAGGCAATTTATTTCAGTGCTTAACCACCCTGGCAGTTAGGAAGTTTTTCCTAATGTCTAACCTAAACCTCCCTTACTGCAATTTAAGCCCATTGATTTTTGTCCTATCCTTGGAGGTTAAGAAGAACAATATTTCACCCTCCTCTTTGAAACAAACTTTTATGTACTTGAAAACTGTTATCATGTCCCCTCTCAATCTTCTCTTCTCCAGACTAAACAAACCCAGTTTTTTCATCTTCCCTCATTGGTCATGTTTTCTAGACCTTTAATAATTATTGTTGCTCTTCTTTGGACTTTCTCCAATTTGTCCACATCTTTCCTGAAATATGGCACCCAGAACTTGACATAATACTCCAGTTGAGGCCTAATCAGCGCAGAGTAGAGCGGAAGAATTACTTCTTGTGTCTTGCTTACAACACTCCTGCTAATATATCCCAGAATGATGTTTGCTTTTTTTGCAACAGTGTTACACTGTTGACTCATATTTAGCTTGTGGTCCACTATGACCCCCCAGATCCTTTTCCATAGTACTCCTTCCTAGGCAGTCATTTCCCATTTTGTATGTGTGCAAATGATTGTTCCTTCCTAAGTGAAGTACTTTGCATTTGTCTTTATTGAATTTCATCCTATTTACTTCAGACCATTTCTCTAGTTTGTCCAGATCATTTTGAATTTTAATCCTCTCCTCCAAAGCACTTGCAAACCCTCCCAGCTTTGTATCATCCTCAAACTTTATATGTGTTCTCTCTATGCCATTATCTAAATCAGGGGTGGGCAAACTTTTTGGCCTGAAGGCCACATCGGGGTTGCGCAACTGTATGGAGTACTGGGTCGGGAACGCTGTGCCTCCCCAAACAGCCTGGCCCCCTGTCCACTATCCGCCCCCTCCCACTTCCCGCCCCCTGACTGCTCCCCTCAGAACTCCCAACCCATCCAACCCCCCTGCTCCTTGTCCCCTGACCGCCCCCTCCCGGGACCCCCACCCCCATCGAGCCCCCCTGCTCCCTGTCCCCTGACTGCCCCGATCCCTATCCACACCCCCGCTCCCTGACAGCCCCCCCCCCAGGACTCCCACTCCCTATCCAACCGCCTTCTGCTCCTCATCCCCTGACCACCCCCTCCCGGGACCCCCCACCCCTAACTGCCCCCCGGGATCCCGCCCTCTTATCCAACCCCCCCTGCTCCCTGTCCCCTGACTGCCCCGATCCCTATCCACACCCCCGCTCCCTGACAGCCCCCCCCCCAGGACTCCCACTCCCTATCCAACCGCCTTCTGCTCCTCATCCCCGACCACCCCCTCCCGGGTCCCCCCACCCCAACTGCCCCCCGGGATCTCGCCCCCTTATCCAACCCCCCCTGCTCCCTGTCCCCTGACTGCCCTCCTGACCCCTATCCACATCCCCACCCCCTGACAAGACCCCCAGGACTCCCACTCATCCCTGTTCCCCATCCCCTGACTGCCCCCCAAGAACCTCCACCCCATCCAACCACCCCCTCCTCCCTGAGTGCCTCCCAGGACCCCCCGCTCCCCGCCCCCTTACCAGCAGCAGGAGCTTGCAGCCATGACACCCGGCTAGAGTCAGCTGCACTCTCCATGCCGCCCAGTGGGAGTGGCAGGCCAGAGCGCTGCCCACATGGCGGCATGGCTGTGGGGGAGGGGAGACAGCGGAGGAGGGGCTGAGGACTAGGCACCCCCAGCTGGGAGCTCAGAGGCCGAGCAGGACGGTCCTGCAGGCCGAATGTGGCCTGCGGGCCGTAGTTTGCCCACGTCTGATCTAAGTCATTGATGAAGATATTGAACACAACCGGACCCAGAACTGATCCCTGCAGGACCCCACTTGATGTGCCATTCCAGCTTGACTGTGGACCACTGATAAGTACTCTCTGGAACAGTTTTCCAACCAGTTATGCAACCACCTTATAGTAGCTTCATTTCCCTAGTTTGTTTATGAGAAGGTCATGCAAGACAGTATCAAAAGCCTTACTAAAATCAAGATATACCACATCGACCTCTTCCCCACTATCCACAAGGCTTGTTACCCTCTCAAGGAAATCTATTAGGTTGGTTTGACATGATTTGTTCTTGTCCGCATGGATTTGTCTGTTACTTATTGCCATTAGTGGAGGCACCGTAAGGAGAAGGCATAAGCAATTAAGTGATGTCAGTGCTCCCTCCTGTACTAGACTGCCCCCTCAACATGGCTTCATGCTGCTGTCACCTGTGGCTGAGGTTCTGGGCCAGCTAGGGGATAGTGAGTCAGCTGCCCTAAGCCATATAGCAGAGCATCAGGAGGTGGCCATCTTCTAAGACAGTAGCAGCTGACCTGGCACCACCAATGAGCAGAGAGGTCAAGTAGCGAAGGAAAGTGAAGTGTGAAGGCTGAGGAGGAAGAGGAAGAGTAGTGCCACCGAATGTGCTCCTTTGCCCTTGGTATTGGGCCTGGGCCCCGGAGTGAAATGAGCTCCAGACATTGCTGCCTTTGGCTCAATCTCTGTACTTGGTGGGAGTGATTGTGAAAGTGAGGAGGGAAGTCCATTACAGTCCATTTTATGCCTGGGGCAGCATAAAAGACAAAATCAATGCTGATGCGAAGGAAGCTAGGAAGACTCCGAAAGCCCAGCCACATGGCCAAACGCAGCTGTCCTCCAACATAAGCCAGACACTGTCAATGTGTGGGGAGACATCCAGGAATTTTCTTTCTTATTTAATGACACAACGAAAAAATTAGGGATGTTCTATGTTTTAATTGTAATGGAAAAACTGGATCTCTAGTTCCCAGTTTGAAAGGAAAACACTGTTCTATGGAAGTGCTGTACTAAAGGTGGGTTGTGTGGGTATGTTTGGCTGTTCCCTTTTCTCCTAGGGATTCTATAGCTTCTTTCATTCTTCACTTCTCTCATATTACAGAAAGAAGGTAATTTTTCCCGACCATTTACTAAAACTCATTAAAGACCGAAAAGAACAAACAATGCTACTCCTCAGAGACTACCATTCAAAGTCACTCTACAATTCTCTGTTCTAATACTTGAGACAAATTAATTATTCCTTAGTGAAAAGTGTATAATTCCTATTCTTCATTTTTGGGGTGGGGGTGGGGAATAATAATAGGAAGTTTATATCTGAGTGGAAAGCTGTCTGTGCTGAAGGGAAATGAGAAAAAATGTGTGCTCTGAGAGAAGTAAAAGCAATTATTCTAATAATAATTCTAGGGATATTAATGTTTTTTAAAGTAGATTGCTTTCAAATAAACACTGAAATTGAAGCAATAGAAGAGCCTGGTTTATTTATTAATCACTCCAAAAGTGCATTCTTCTAAATGAACAACTGCATGATCAACTTCACTGGCACATATTAAATTTAGTTAAAAACAACTTGCAAATGTCTAAAAACTTTTGCAACCAGAGACTAATTTGTTTAACACGTTGAAAATGTTCTGTGGATGTGAAGAACTGCATATTAAACTTCAAAGTAAAATGCTCCAGAGATTACACCATCTTAAATACAGCACATTGGAAAGGCCTTCATACATTAAACAAAGGATTTTTAATTCTCCTATATTTTGAATACTTGTCAGTCTTTGAGCCATGTCCCTTCATGCGCAGGACTGTAAACTGTCAGCTGAGGTGTGATGTCCAAGTCTGAGGCCTGGACCACAATTTGAAAGGGTCTAGCTTTTCTCTTTCATCTCTATTAATTAATCCTGTCTCTGTTTGCCCAGCGTACATTGCTGTTGACATCACCTTTTCCATAAGCTTTAAAGAGTCCCCTGAGAGATCTACTGCAGAACAAAAACTGGACAGAGACTACATTTGGAAACCATTTTATTTCTCAATTACCAACCAAAACGTATGGAAAAGATTTACACCCTGATTTTCACAATAATTATACTTTGAAAGGTTGGAAATAAATGGCTTGATCCTTGGAATCATTAGTTACCATACCAGATGTAATTGGTGTAAACTAATGAGTTTACTGGCTGGCTGACCCTTAATTACAGATTAAAGTAAAACCTCCAGCCAATCAGAAACCAGTTTACTTATAAAAGTACAGTACACTATTAAAAAACAATATGTTTCTAAGTAAGCAGCTTTATGACTAGCAGAAGCCCATAACACAAGCCTGGTTAAGGCTATCAAATGCACTTTTTTAATAATGGTACCTTGAGCAACTATCACTCTCCTACCCCAAGTATCAGAGGGGTAGCCGTGTTAGTCTGGATCTGTAAAAAGCAGCAGAGAGTCCTGTGGCTCCTTTAAGACTAACAGATGTATTGGAGCATAAGCTTTCATGGGTGAATGCCCACTTCGTCGGATGCATCTCCTACCCCAATGTCCATCAGACAAACTTAAAGAAACCACATCATTAATCATCCAGTGTAATAAAAATCAACTGTTTGGGGCCTGATCCAGTACAGTACATCCACAGCCCCTCCAAGTCAAACAAGCTCTGAAAGGCTGGGGATCCTAGCTATAAGGCAGGATAATTGATACAGGGGAGAATTTGGCCTTCTGTGAGACCAGTGTATGGACTGAAAGTTACTCATTATGGCTTGATCAGCTCTGGGTGTGGAGTAAGAAGGGACAATGGTGAGAGCCTAGCCTATGAACAAAAGTAGGTTTAATATTTCCTTGCATTGAGGACAGCTCTAATGTTTGGTAATGGAGGCAAGTGTTACAGTGTTGTCAATCCAAGTGCTCAAAAATCAGGAGTCCAGACCAGAATATTATGAGATTGGCTTAAAAATCATGAGTTTTTTAAAAAAATCATAATGTGGGAGTCTTTTAATTTGCCTTTTGGTATTGAGCCTTTAGGGTTAACTTTTATAAGCTTTTTTTCAGCAACCATCAGGGCTAGAAATGTCGATTTAAAAAAAAAAAAAAAAAAAAAAAAAAACGCAAGACAAGATTCTCATTCAATCTTGTCTTCAGGGCCTGGAGCTTTAAGAAAAGCATCAACTATTGCAAGACTTGCGATAAAATCATGATAGTTGACAACACTTAGCTTCTTTCCATCCCTATCATACCTGTGAATCGCAAGGGTCATGGAGGATGCTCAGTGGAGTCAGATACTGTCCCTAGGAAGAGTCTAGCAATGGAATGTGTAATCTGGCATTCTGCCATTATTTACGTGGAGTAGTAAGTACCTTCTGCAGCTCAGCAGTCCAGGTAACCTCAAGGTTTCCATGGACCTCATAGCTGCAGAGACTCATTTTGCCTGGGTTACGGGGTTCCCCCTCTTTGAAATGTATATCTTGCATTCACATCAGGGCTTACTTCTGATAAATGCTAGGGTTGTAGGTGGCAATTCTTCTTTGACGAAGTTCATTGACATTAATAAAGTAAGATTGGTAAATTAAAGAGGAGGAGAGTGGTGGTATTTCTTTTTTAATCCAGTAACTGAAGAGTTAATTAGTTCATACATTGCCTGCACATGTTTAAAGATGAGTTCATGTGTTTGCTGAGCTCCTATTTGTTGGAAGCGTCTGGGGGTCAAGTAAAGGTGAAAGTTGTTTTCTGAGCTCTGCCCTTGGAAGTTAATTCAGAGCTGTGCTGAGTGCTCTTAGGGAGAGCAGGTCCTGGGAGCAGTGAATTGCTGGTTTGATATCAAGGTCCTTGGAATCTCCTTTGAGTTTAAAAGATAAAGAGTTTGTTAAGGAAATCCTAGCAAGCGCTTCATGATAGGTATTGTGCCATGTGATATTGCTTTGAAAAAAAATGCATTGGCATATTCAGGTCATTAAGGTATCTGATTGGTGCTTAGGTGCTTTATAGTATTAAAATAAAGAAAAAATACATTTTAAGGCCTCAGTCATGCAATCAGATCTACTAGTGAGGATCTTTATACCCATATACAGTTTCATTGACTTTAATGGGACTCCATGGGGGCATAAGGGGCCATCGATGCAGCCAGGTCACATTGCAGGCCCTCGGCCATTCAGTCTAAAACTATGGGCCGGGTTGGAGCTTCCACAGCAGAAGAACAGAGAGCCCAGGAAGGTTAACCTTTCATAGTTTCCTAATAACTTTCCCTTTAGAAAAGGAGAGTTATTCAATAATCATGAAAAAGACAGAGGTTGTGATCTCTAAACCCTGCAGATCCTGTGAATTCACAGGGAAAGTATCACCAAACCCATCAAGGACTTCCCACTCCGCCAGCTCCACAATTGTTTTAGGAGCAAAATTGCAATTGGCTGATCTTCCCACACTTGTGTAATATCCCTCTCTTCAAAGAGAGCTAGGAGCAGAGTAAGCATTATTGCTGGAAGGAGAAACATTAATTCCTACAAAGATACCTGTAGGAAACATTCTATGGATAGTCACAGCTCCCCAATCCTTGTGGAATGGGGGGAGAGAGGGAAAGAGGAGGAATGGGTTTGTGGAAGACCACAGAAAGGAGACATGCAGGCCCTATTTCTTCTCTTCCATATATTCCACCTAATGGAAACATTGTGCTTCATCTTTTTCATAGAAATACAGTGTATTTTTAAGCTGTACTTAATGAATAAACTTTTCTGAGTGGATGAGCCACAAAATAAATCTGTTCCTTAAGCCAAGCAGAATGCAGCTATTCAGTAATGGTAAGATGAGCAACTGTCATTTTACTGCACCAACATACATCAGGCAAAATGTTTCCATCTTTATCAGTCATTTAGTAAAATAGAAATAAAGCAATTGTACCAGAATGGTGTCACAGGATCCATGGCACCTGCTTTAAAAATAATCTTTTGGTGTTGTCTTCATGGTTACTTTCAAAAAATGCTTTACCATGGCTGTAGCATTTATCTAGCAGCAGGAAACCATTATCCAATGACAACATTCTATTCCATTAACATTAGATCTTAATTGTAAGATTGTTTCTAAGACTGTTAGAAGCTACAGAATTATAATAAAATGACAGCGTTGTTGTTATGAAATGTTCAGTCAAATTCTCAAGAACAATTTAGGGAAAAGAGGGATATTTTTTAAAAATAAAAAATGCAATATTTTATATGCAGGAAAGATTCATATATACTAGACCTGTAATAAATGCAATTGGAGAAATAACCATTAAGGAGTTAACTTTAAATAAGTTGAGTCTAATAAACCATCTCTGTGATGTATGATACGTCTAAAAATTGAATAGAGAGCTTAAGAACTTGTGCAATTTTTCCAGAAAGCAATGTTGCGATAAATAAAATAGAGAAATCATAATAATGAAAACATATTTGTCTAATATAGGGGTAGGCAACCTATGGCACGCGTGCCAAAGGCGGCAAGTGAGCTGATTTTCAGTGGCACTTACACTGCCCAGGTCCTGACTACCGGTCCGGGGGGCTCTGCATTTTAATTTAATTTTAAATGAAGCTTCTTAAACATTTTAAAAATCTTATTTACTTTACATACCACAAGAGTTTAGTTATATATTATAGACTTATAGAAAGAGACCTTCTAAAAACGTTAAACTGTATTACTGGCATGCGAAACCTTAAATTAGAGTGAATAAATGAAGACTCGGCACACCACTTCTCAAAGGTTGCCGACTCCTGGTCTAATAGAATACACCATAAGAAAAAAGTGAACAGGGTAAATGTTGCAAACTTGAGATATGATGAACATAGCCACAGAATGAAAGAATTGTTGGTCATTATTATTTTATATCCAGTTAAGGGAACTTAAAATAACAGTTGTGTTATAACTAATTGGATATGATGTACAATTTCTGTGAAAGACAAGTAACCATGCTGCTCAATTTTTTTATTTTTTTAACCCTCTCTCTCTTCCCATGATGTGCTGCCCCTTATATTAAAACGCAACTTGAAATTGAGCCGGAAATCATACTTTGTACATTTTAGCTTATATTGAGTTCCAAACTTTGTCTGACTTCTTAGGAATAAGTCCTAGAGTCACAGTCTCATCATAAATGATCATCAGGAGGACATCGGAAGCATTCAAACATATTAGCTGAAAATGATTACTCACAGAAATATTATAACATACAACAAAATCCACTGGAACCTTGGGTCTTGGACTCCCTTTGAAGGTCTATTTTTTGGAGGGGTGGGGTGGGAATGGCTCAAGTCAAATATTCCTCCATATGTTTAAGATAGCTCAAACAGGCCATCAATAAGTGTCCTATATACTGATAGGTAAGAAATCCATCGTGGACCTCCTCCTTCTATAAATTACAGTGTTTTCTAGAAGTTATCAAAACTTCACCACGGTGTCATTCCCTGACTGGGTTGCTAACAGGCAGATATTCTAATAATAGTCTAGGATTTATTATTGGACAGAACTGGTAAGAAGGAATTTCAATGCTACCTCAATGTTATTTATTTAGATAGACACCATCAAAAAGTAACAAGTATGAGTGAATTTTCCTTTGAGTACAATTTCTATTTATTTTTTATTATTTTAAACAAAGAAGAGTTATTTTTATTTTTCCTATGTAACAAATTATTTCCAGGATAATGTTGTTTAATAACTTCCCTCTGGGCATATTTTCTGAAATCATACCAAACTACATTGCGAAACAACAGAAATCAAAATCCAAAGTATCCTTAGGATGTATTCCAACATTTGGAGTGTGGGTGGGGGAACCTGGCTTTTGACTAATGAGATTTTTAAAATGGCTACAGAAAATATTGTCATCTTGGAGTAGAGAACATTTAATATATTTTCAGTGATTTCTTATGAGGGAGGCGGAGAGAATCGACAGACTTGTTTCCTCTCCTGGAATGTTTTGAAGCTGGAAAGAAGTGCTAGCAATTTATCAAAAACAATTGTATTATAAAACATGATTTATTTTCAGAAGTATAAATGATGGGATTATAAATGTACCCCTGCATTTAGCAAACACATTTCAGTCAATTAAATTAGCCACTCTTATTTTTTTAAAAAATCCCTTATCTGGTTATTCTTTTTATTCTGTAAATATAAAGTACTTCATAGTCAGAGTCTGTCTATCTTTCAGGTATTTAGACAGCCCTGACTTGTGCTCTTCATCTTTCTAATATAGGCATTTATTATAATGGGGGTCTGGTGAATAGAGTTAATGTTTTCACCAGTTTTCTTTGAGAGTATTTAGGTAAAACAACGTTGTTTTTCTTCAAAAGTAAATTCAGTATACATTTATATTAAAATTATTTTATAATTAAGTTTTTCTTTTTAAAGATGACATTTGAGTGATAGGAGTGTCCTCTAACCAGTTTTATATTTATGAATAAAAAATTGCTATCACAATGAGTGATCACAAAAATTAACTGTAAACACATTTTATAATTATATAAATTACCTAACCTAACTTGCAAAGAAGTGTCTTGTTTTATTACAATCCAATAAAATTGCTCATTTTCAATCCATTTTAAGTTTTCAGTTGTAAGGTAATGTAGTGTAGTTAACTTATTATTAAATATGTGTATTCTGGTAGCTTCAAAGGACCTATAATTTTAAATATAATAGAATTTCAAACTCTGATTATATCTACTTAGTCAGACTCTGTTAACAGAACTCTCCACTTTACTGGAGGGTGATGATGGCATAGCAATTCTTTAACTAGTCTTGTGTGCATTTCTATTTGGTTAGGCCCAGATCCTTAAAGAAATTTAGGGGCTTAACTCACATTGATTTGTGTTGCCTGATTCATGAGGAGTATTTACTTTTACATACTGTGCAGTAGCTTCAAAGGGTTCTGCCTCTGAATCAGGCACAGTAGTAAAGTTGTCAGTAGAATGAGGAGCACACGAGAAACAATCTATCATGTATTATTTGATTAGTAATGTTATAAACTTTATTAGCAAAACAAACAAGATCACAAACACTGTAATACAGCAAAGGAGACAGAGCCAATACAAAATGGCCAGCACTTGCATACTCACATCATCCCTTTCGGGGAACCCCCGACATACCTTCAGGTATGTTAGCAACAAGAAGAAAGTCAAGGAAAGTGTGGGCCCCTTACTGAATGAGGGAGGCAACCTAGTGACCGAGGATGTGGAAAAAGCTAATGTACTCAATGCTTTTTTTGCCTCTGTCTTCACGAACAAGGTCAGCTCCCAGACTGCTGCACTGGGCAGCACAATATGGGGAGAAGGTGACCAGCCCTATGTGGAGAAAGAAGTGGTTCGGGACTATTTAGAAAAACAGGATGTGCACAAGTCCATGGGGCCGGATGCGCTGCATCCGAGGGTGCTAAAGGAGTTGGCGGATGAGATTGCAGAGCCATTAGCCATTATTTTTGAAAACTCATGGCGATCGGGGGAGGTCCCGGATGACTGGAAAAAGGCTAATGTAGTGCCCATCTTTAAAAAAGGGAAGAAGGAGGATCTGGGGAACTACAGGCCAGTCAGCCTCACCTCAGTCCCTGGAAAAATCATGGAACAGGTCCTCAAGGAATCAATTATGAAACACTTAGAGGAGAGGAAAGTGATCAGGAACAGTCAGCATGGATTCACCAAGGGGAAGTCGTGCCTGACTAACCTAATTGCCTTCTATGATGAGATAACTGGCTCTGTGGATGAGGGGAAAGCAGTGGATGTGTTATTCCTTGACTTTAGCAAAGCTTTTGATACGGTCTCCCACAGTATTCTTGCCGCCAAGTTAAAGAAGTATGGGCTGGATGAATGGACTGTAAGGTGGATAGAAAGCTGGCTAGATCGTCGGGCTCAACGGGTAGTGATCAATGGCTCCATGTCTAGTTGGCAGCCGGTTTCAAGCGGAGTGCCCCAAGGGTCGGTCCCGGGGCCAGTTTTGTTTAATATCTTTATTAATGATCTGGAGGATGGTGTGGACTGCACTCTCAGCAAGTTTGCAGATGACACTAAACTAGGAGGCGTGGTAGATACACTAGAGGGTAGGGATCGGATACAGAGGGACCTAGACAAATTAGAGGATTGGGCCAAAAAAAACCTGATGAGGTTCAACAAGGATAAGTGCAGAGTCCTGCACTTAGGACAGAAGAATCCCATGCACTGCTACAGACTAGGGACCGAATGGCTAGGTAGCAGTTCTGCAGAAAAGGACCTAGGGGTCACAGTGGACGAGAAGCTGGATATGAGTCAACAGTGTGCTCTTGTTGCCAAGAAGGCTAACGGCATTTTGGGCTGTATAAGTAGGGGCATTGCCAGCAGATCGAGGAACGTGATCGTTCCCCTTTATTCGACATTGGTGAGGCCTCATCTGGAATACTGTGTCCAGTTTTGGGCCCCACACTACAAGAAGGATGTGGAAAAATTGGAAAGAGTCCAGCGGAGGGCAACAAAAATGATTAGGGGTCTGGAGCACATGACTTATGAGGAGAGGCTGAGGGAACTGGGATTGTTTAGTCTCCAGAAGAGAAGAATGAGGGGGGATTTGATAGCAGCCTTCAACTACCTGAAGGGGGGTTCCAAAGAGGATGGAGCTCGGCTGTTCTCAGTGGTGGCAGATGACAGAACAAGGAGCAATGGTCTCAAGTTGCAGTGGGGGAGGTCCAGGTTGGATATTAGGAAACACTATTTCACTAGGAGGGTGGTGAAGCACTGGAATGCGTTACCTAGGGAGGTGGTGGAGTCTCCTTCCTTGGAGGTTTTTAAGGCCCGGCTTGACAAAGCCCTGGCTGGGATGATTTAGTTGGGAATTGGTCCTGCTTTGAGCAGGGGGTTGGACTAGATGACCTCTTGAGGTCCCTTCCAACCCTGATATTCTATGATTCTATGATATGTGAGACCATCTGTGTGTGGTCATCAGGCTAGTGTGTTCCACTGCCCTTAAGCTGGGTAACATCCTTTACAAGTGGTACACTAACACCCGCCATACCTTGTGCACATTCAATGATGTTTTCAACTTTTTCTTTCCTTATACCACACCTTGATAATATTGGGGTCCCCATCTTTGACAGGTCAATTAATCACTTACACATTATACTCATTAACATTTACATCAGTTAGTTGCCATAGTACACCTGCAGTTAGTACATGTAAGTTTCAGTTAAGATCAACATCCTTTTAAACTTTCCCTAAGATTCCAAAGGAATACTTTTTTGGTACCTCACTTCACCTTTTCTCATTATGTACCACTTTTGTTTACTGTAATACTTATCTTGTGACTTAAGGTCAAATTAATTGGTTAAAAATAATTAACTTAGTAACTATCCACATCATTACTACCATTTTATATCCAGGCCTTATCTATGCTAAATGAATTGTCATACAGGCCTGAGGCCTGTAGGCCCTTGAGTTACAACCTTATAATGCCTATTTATTAATTTATAAATGGCTTTTACATATATGGCTGGCTACCATTTCAATATATTTGAGGATCTGGGCTTAGTGCAAGTAACTACAAATAATTTTATTCCTGGCAATGTCATTTTAAAGGCATATGCTTTATCAAATTAGCTGGCTTTACCTCTTCCTAAAGTGACTCCATTATATATATATTTGTGCAATTTGTATTATTTGACTTTTGTACTAAGCTGTGGATCCAATGATGGTGATATGAGAGCCATATCTTGTAAACTCTTACCTATATGAATAGTCCTCACTGATTGATTTCCATAGGATTCTCTACTCTTGTGGGTAATGTTACTCATGTGGCTAAGGATCTGAAGAACAAAGCATCTATTCATTTTCTAAAAATAGTTCAACTTGCTATTTAGAGCAGATAGCATGGGCTAGTGGTTAGAGGAAGGTGCTGGAAGTTGTATGGACTTTCTTTTCAGCTCTGTTGGACTCTTTTCTGGTCTTTTGCTCTCTCGCCTATCAGTAGAAATTGGACAGTAATACCAACCCTACTAGGCTTACTTCAGTAAGGTTTTAAAATTCTTTGAGATCCTAGAATGGAAGGGGCTATATTAATGCAAAGTAGTAGTATTTAAAAATAGCAAATGGCAGTTATTTTCACTGCAGCCTTCAGAGTCAGGGGATTGAAGGGTTTGCTTTAAGGGTTGGGTTGCTTGTCCAAGAGGTATAGATTGGAAGAGACAGAGAATAGCGGGGGTACAACAAGGAGGATCTCTCCATGAAGTGGCTACCTCAGTAGTTCAGGAACCTAGGGGAAAAAGAAATAAGACAGCTGAATGTCCACAGGATTCTGCAAAGGTGAGAGACAGAAGAGAGGCTCATTCCATGGAATGGAGAGGAACTCTACTCCCTGGATTCTGCACTCTCTGGACACTATCTCATGGGCATGGAAGTAATTTCAACCTTAGTTTAACCTTTCTCAGCCATTCAGGTAGCAGCTTTCTTCCAAGCCACTTTAGGAGTCTCTCTCCCTGACTCTTAAAATGCCATGTTATCAGCAGCCAGGTTTTTCTTTTGTGTTGTGTATATTATTTATTCAGTCACAATTAAGAGTCTTCTAGGGAGAATCATGACAGGTGAATTGAAACCTTGTGGACTCAACTCACCTGAAGTCAATGGTCACATTTATGCCCACTGTTGAAAACTACCAGTTACATAGAACTATATTAACTTACCATAGAAACACCTCAGCTAATAACGGAGTATGTTGAACTGACTAATTACATTGTGACACACAATGAAAAATACAGCAACGAAGGTGACAGTTCAGCAACAGCAGATGCTGCACAAAAGAAAAATTAGAATATTATTATTATGCAAAATGCTCTTAGTTAAGGTGCTTTTTAATTAATCACAATTAGTGAAAATATTATAGAAAATGCAGAGTTAAATATATTGTAACAGGTGTTTAGGAAGCATCTTTAAAACCCTAAATGGTCTAGAACTTGGCAGCTTGGGAAAGTGTCTCTCACTTTATAAAATACCATTACGTTTAAGACTGGTTAACTCATCAGGGTCAATAACAGAGCTTTCTTGGTTCAAACAAACAAAAAACCTTTCCCTATGAGAAACCCTCCTTATGGGTCCACCAGAGTCTGAATTTGGTGTAACCCTCAGGACCTACAGATTTAGATAATTAAGATTTTGATTTATTTTAGCTTTGGTTCTGTTTGTACTGCTGTTAGCCAGTCAGAGCATAGGCAAATGGCAATTGTTGATATCTGTAATGTACCTTGTCACTTTAAGTTTTAAATTGTACCAGAACCCAAATGACAAATATATAGTTGGAGAGAATGTATGTGTATATATGTGGAGATATCTAGGTGATAAATTGCACAGACATGATAAAGAAATGTATCCCTCATTTTTAACCACAACCCTTGTCCTCTTCCGACTAAGGTTCCTATCCTTCAATGAGCTCCCAGTCAAGTGTTGTATGTATGCTGTGGAAATGCATAGTGAAAGATTCTCTACATTTAAATTGTACCCGATTTTAATGATTATGTCATCAAAAATATAACTTTATATCTATGTCATCCACAACTGTTTTCCTATAGATTTTTTTTTTTATCTAAACATTTTCCTATCTAAATTCTAACTTCTTTTTGGTCCAATTAAGCCCAAGATGCAGAAATAAAGGACACCTATAGGTGGCGCTGTGGTTAAAGTACACCTGGATTTTGATTACAGTGACGTTTACTTTTTGCTCTTTCAAAGAGATAACGCAGTTTTCATATTAGTACAAATACACCATCTGCAAATAAATATCCCCAACTAAAATCTTCTCACAAACACACGTATCAGAGGGGTAGCCGTGTTAGTCTGAATCTGTAAAAAGCAACAGAGGGTCCTGTGGCACCTTTAAGACTAAAGAAGTATTGGAGCATAAGCTTTCGTGGGTGAATGCCCACTTCATCAGAAAGCTTCACCCACGAAAGCTTATGCTCCAATACTTCTGTTAGTCTTAAAGGTGCCACAGGACCCTCTGTTGCTTTTCACAAACATACGTGACTGTATCACTTCTAAATTAGTTTTACAGAAACAGCTCTAAGATTTTGTATTGCCCTGGGCACTGTCACACACTGTGGCATCATCACTAAACATTTTACTGCCTAAAGCAACCAATTGCTCCACCTGATGAGGTAGGCCTTGGACACTTATGACTAAATGTTCATTTCATTCTAGTGTTGGGATATTTTTTAAAGGTACCTTACATATTGCCACTAATTGTGCCTTATTAAAAACCTGGATTTAACTCTGACCAACATAAATCTGGTGTTCTAACTTTAATTATTGTTGTTTACATCAAATCCTAAAAGAGGAATTTGAGATTATAAACTTTTTATGCTAAATAAATGAATCCTATATATCTGATTATTTATCTCACTCTTTTAGCTGTGTTTAGCTCTGTAAAGCATATTGCCATGTACTGTGTGAGACTATACTAGATAAGAGACTAAACCTGAAAAAAGTTACCCCTAGACTCCCATTACTTGCAGGGATTACTGTTTGCAGGAATAGAACCCCCAAAGTTGTGTTGTATTATATGTCAGTGGTTTTCAACCTTTTTTCATTTGTGGACCCCTAAAAAAACAAAAAATTGAATGGAGGTGTGGACCCCCATTGGAAATCTAAGGGCTGGTCTACACCCAGCCGCTAGTTCGGCGGCTGGGGATCGACGTTCCGGGTTCGACTTATCGCGTCTGGTCTGGACGCGATAAGTCGAACCAGGAAGTGCTCGCCGTCGACTGCGGTACTCCAGCTCAGCGAGAGGAGTACCGCGGAGTCGACGGGGAGCCTGCCTGCCGCGTGTGGACCGCGTCTGAACCGCGGTAAGTTCGAACTAAGGTATGTCGAATTCAGCTACGTTATTAACGTAGCTGAATTTGCGTACCTTAGTTCGAATTGGGGGGTTAGTGTGGACCAGGCCTTAGACATAGTATGCAGACCCTCAGGGGTCCGCAGACCACTGATTGAAAACCACTGTTATATTTAAAGCTTCTTTCATTACTAATTTTTAGTTGCAGTGTCTGTCCCCCCCAGATTTGCCTGTGTTGTGTGCTATGCTGGGGACTTGAGAACCATGCAATTAATATTTAATTTTTCCACTATGTATAGCCACTGAATATTAGTTCCTCTAATTGGCTTTCATACTGTTTGGGTTTCTTTTTTAGGGTAGCAGTAGTACCTTTCAAGTGGCACACTGAGCAGTTAACTGCCAGCCAAGTGTAGAACATATTCCCCCTTTAAACCTTTATGAAGTATTAATAATACTGTCTTATATAGTGGCATTCATTTTTAAGTAGAACTTCCCATTGATTTCAGTGGGGAGTACTTAAAAATCAATGGCTTGATATGGTCTATCCCACTGGCAGAATTAGAGAGCCACTTTACTCGCAACTCCCTTCCCCGTCTTTTCCTTATCAAAGGGTCAAATTCTGGCCTCCGATACACTTCATGGGGAGCTGTGTGTGTCTAGAATACGGTCCCAAGTGCCTGCTCTAATTTCTGAACAAAAGTATCGGGATAAACTAGATTAGGACTTGATCCTGCAGCCCTTGATGCCAAAGGAAGCAGAATTGTCTCTTTAGTGATTATGTGTACCCTAGCCCCCTCCGCTTCACTTAAAGGAGACGAGTAATATTACCCACCCATGTAAAGTGCTTAGGCAGAAGAGCTCTAAATATAACCCCAATGCAAGAGGAAAGCCCAACAGTTGGCGTGTGGGCATTTGTTGTACAGACGGTAAAAGGGCTGATAAAGGGCAGGTAGGAGACACTTAAAGAGGACCCACTGCAACCTGTTCCCAGGGGGGTCGCTATGCGATCAAAAATGATTCTCTCAAGTTCCTGAAGGGCCGCGGGGGGTGGGGGGGAGGAAGGGGCAGTAATATTACGAGCCTCCCCCCAGAGCCGGCAGCACAGTCAGCGAGGGCAGGGGACGCTCAGCCCCCCCCCCGGTGACGCTGATCAGCAGCACCAAGCACAGCCTCTCCTCGCTCCCTACCCAAGCCAGGCTGCTGCTTCCCACCTGACTCCCTCCTTCCTCTCCCTGCCCCTTCCCCCCCACTCGCCTTCGCTCATTCCTTTGTCTTGGCGGGGATTGGCAGGTTTTATTATTCCGCCTGAACAAGCGGGGGGCGGATTGGCTGCGCGCGGCTGACGGTAGGAGCAGAGCCGGGATGTAGTTGGGATTTTGCTCTGTCAGTAACACATGTGGATGGGCGGCGGAAAGAGACGCGCACGGAGAGGGGGCCTCCCTGCGAGTCCTGCCAGCGCCGCCGCCACGGAACCCCAGCGGTAGCAGCAGCGGCTCCTCGCCCCGGCCCCTCTCCCGCTGCCCATGCGCGGGGCTCCGAGGCGCTTTCCCGAGCGGCGGGCGGTTGGTTCTCTGCTGCAGGAGGCTCCGGACCCGGCCAAGGAGGGTGGAGGTTGAGGGCGGGGGGAGCGATACAAAGTGAAGCCACATTGCCAAACTTACCTAGCGATTGCAGCGGCGCCCTGCGCCTACAGCCCAGCGGCCGGGACTGAGCGCCGCGGCTCCCCTCCAGGAAGCGGGGGCTGGAGGGAGGACTCTGCCGCACGTCTCGCGTCTGTATTTTGCCAGCCGGGCTGCACTGACTGGCGTGGGGGGCTCTGCCGGCGGACGCGAGCCCCAGCCAGCGAGCATTGTGTTGGTTCTTTGCAAGAAAACCGCCTCCCCCCCGATACACCACCCTATAAACCAGAGCGACGCTGCTCCCCGACCTCTTGCAATATAGAGGGGAAACAGGTAAGGAGGTTCTTTTTTGCATGCGCTCTGTCTTCTTTGGCGCTTCCCCCCCCCCCCAATCGTCTCGGATTTCGAGTAAACTCAATCGGTCGCCTTAGATAAGGAGGGTGCCTGTAAACTCTGGGGGAGCCGAGCAGCAGCGGGGCCGGACGCACTGTAGCTGTCTCTGCTTACAAAAGGCTCCTTTGCTGCTGCTCTGGGCTGCTTTTTCCCTCTTCCCGGCGGCTAAAGGAAAAGGGCTTTGCCTGGCTCAGTGGTGAACTGAGGGAAAGAGGAGGGTGTGAGGACCCGCCACCCGCTCTCTTTGTAGTAAACACTATTTTGAAACAGTGGCAGGAAAGATCAAAGTGAGCTCCCTAATTCTCTCCTTTCCAATTCCCTGCCTCCCGCCCCCCCGTCTTTTGTTTCAATCTAGGAGAAATCCGGCGAATCACCTAATTAAAACCAAGACATGAATTAAGCATCCATTTTTTTAAACTACAAATTGCCAGCTCTGCGCTTGTCCCTCCCTTGGTCTCCATTAAAAAACACCAGAGACATTGTTAAAAGGGGGGTTATTTTGCCTCTAGCTGCCAGCTCTGCTTTCTATTTCACTGACTCTATCCCAGGACCTAAATTGCTTGGCTATGTAATTACTAGAGTAAGCCTATTTAAGTTAAAAGCTTCCCCCCCCCCAACTCTAAATGAAACTTGATGAGGGCCCGTCCTTAGTTATCAGGGGAGTCACTTTCTGGTCAGTCCTCTTGATTCATCTCTTTTAGATTTAATCAGCATTAAGGTATTGCTTGTCCTTAAGAGCTTTAGCTTAATGGGGTTACTGGATGCCTTTCTCAGTGTAACGTTTCCTTTTTTAAAATACAGTATATATTTACTGTTCAACAAGACTGGGGAAAGGCAGCTTGGAGTCTTGGGTTTTTAAGAGATCTGAAGTGATTTAAAACGTTAAAAAAGGTTTAAAGTCTCAAAGCAGGAAATGTAGCTTCGCTTAGGTTATGGATAGAAACTGTTAACAAAAGGCAATTCCTTGAGCAAATGCATCAGAAATCAATTTACATAAAGGTATATGATGCATTCAGATAAATGCAATGCTAATGGCTTTTAGAGTGGTTCTCTTTTCAAAGTCTCAGGGTTTTTGTTACAGCTTAATTGGTGCAGTTCTTCTGGTTTATTGTGCGGTCACTGGACAGAAGTTCAGGAACTCTTTCTGGGGAAATGTGTGCTTAAAATCGGCCTATTTAAGGAATGTAAGTTCTGGCTCCCTGTAGCCAAGTTGGGCCAGTGGGCAGGAAAAGTTCGCCCTCCCTCCTTTGGAGGTATCAGTCTGAATGGCTTTAGCAGATAGCCAGATGCCTCGATATGAGCACATACGGTTTACAAAGGACAAAGACAAAACATGCTGCTTAATTGGCAGTAAATAACTTGATCTGTTTATACTATAAATGACTAGTGGAACACTAGGAGCTTATTGGACTCTGGATTGGAGGCAACAAATTAATCGGTTTAGAATAAGCTTTATGAATTGATTCCTATATTATCTCCCAGTTGTCCCGCTTGTAAAAAAGCATTTATTAGAAAGTGAAAAAAGCACTTTAGCAGTTTTGGAGGCAGCCATGATCCAGCCTGAGTGTGGTGCACTTGAATGTTCTGGTCTATTGTATTATCAGTAAACTTTTTTTTTTTTTTTTTTTTTTTTTTTTTGGCGTAACAAAGGTTTAGCATTTAAATTGCTGATCAAGGGCAGATTAGCGAGACAAAAGTGGAGAGTGTTTGTATAGGAGTTCTAAAGTTCAATTATCTTTTATTCAGGCCAGTGTCTTAAAAAACCTAGAGAAAACACTCCACTGATCGTCTAAATAAAAACGAGATCTGGGACAATCATGGAGCCGGCATTACAATGGCTTGGAGATTTGAAAAACCAGTTTCACAACTTTTCACGCTGCCCATATCTCTCCTTTAGCACAAAACCCCTGAACTGTTCCCAACTTGTGAACTGCAGCTGCATTTCCCAGAGCTCTGCCTGCGCAGGGAACATGGCTTCAGCAGGGCTGCGGGCCAATTTGCTGTTCGCTCCACTCTCCCTTTTTCATGTCAATCGTGCCGGACCCCTGGGACTCCAGGTGGGGTACGAAGTTCGGTGCATGTTGCCCAGTGTGCACGTGCATTTGGGGTGCACCAGAGCCTCGTTTTAAGAGGGTGACAGCAGTAAAGCTCAGGCCACCGGTGACAAGTTGGGAGGGAGGCAGGCTCGTGGATCCAGAACAAAGCCCCAGACAAGTAACGGAGTGTGCTTTTGCACCATCCCCCCCCTCTGCCCCCCACTTCCCTCTACCGCACCGGGAAGGGCATGGACACGATTCATGGCTTGGAGTTAACCACCTCCCCCCCCACCCTTTCTCTTCTCCTTACACAGACCATGGTGAACCCGGGCAGCAGCTCACAACCTCCCCCGGTCACTGCTGGCTCCCTCTCGTGGAAAAGATGCGCAGGCTGCGGGGGGAAGATCGCGGATCGCTTCTTGCTCTACGCCATGGACAGCTACTGGCACAGCCGATGCCTGAAGTGCTCCTGCTGCCAGGCTCAGCTGGGGGACATCGGCACCTCCTGTTACACCAAGAGCGGTATGATCCTGTGCAGAAACGACTACATCAGGTGAGAGAGAGGCTGCCCAGCAAGGGGCGGGGAGGAGCAACTCTGTACCTGCACGCAGGATAGCAGAGGAGAGGTCAGGCCAGTTCCTGCAATCAGAGACACAGATTGGTCAGTCCCTGACTTCGGGGGGAAGGAAGGTAAAATCTCGAATAATTCTGGCTCTTTCTCCAGCCACAGTTTGGGCTGCCCAGCAAAGAGAAGAGATTGGAGGGCCTGTAATTTTAAAAGTGCTTGTCAGCACAAAACAAGTCCTAACTAAAAATAAACAGCAATCAGAAAGGCTAAATTAATCTGCTTTGTTGTAATGGTGAAGTGTGAATCTCTAAACGGTAAATGTTAAAATCCTGGGCTTGAATAAGGCTGCGGTAGAGGTGCTAAATAATGAAATGCCTGCCTTTTAGTATCTGATTAATTATGATATTTACATAAGCACCTTTAAACTCCTTTGAGTGGAAACAGAATGACTCATTCTCTGTTCTCTTTGTAAAAGCGCTGATTAACCATCAGTTGGAGGGCCAGAGATTCTGCTTATAGCCAAAAAAAACAGTGGTAATGTTTGTCTCAACATTGTTAGAGAGAGGCTTTGAACCCACATTTCTCTAACTTTCAATATAGAAAAAGCTGGGAGAATCTAAGGGAAGTGATTTCCTTTGTTTTAAATAGTTCACATGCCTCAGATTTGGGGGATGGCTGGGGAACTAAACCCCATTAATCTTATATCAGTTGAAGTACAGTACAGTATCCTGTCCAACAAGTTTAATTGCAATGAATGGAAAAAATTCAGGAGGTCAGGTGCCTATAGGATCTTTTCAGGTGAACTCAAGCTCCTTAAACTCATTAATTTAAAAGGAGGCATTTTGAAGGATTACACATTTAATTTGAGTAAATGCTTTGATAGACTGATGCACATGAATGCTTTAAGGAGCAGTTCTATTTCAATATCCAATAATTAAAAAACAAAAAGCCAAGTCCCTACATTCTGGCATAAGAGAAATTCCTAGTTAAGACAGTTGTTTTGTTTAAATGCGTTTGACTTTTCATTTACTGTAAATGTCAAGAGTTACTCCAGGTTTATCTTTCAGTAAAGGTTGAAAAGTTTTCCTCCCCATGTGTAAATCATTTGGCTATAAATATTCCAAGTTTGTTTCTAATGAAACACTTACCTTGTACTCCAAATTGTGAGAGATCTGGATGTAGCACTGTGCTGCATTTGTGGGAATACTTTTTTCTTGGAGACCTCATTAAGTTAAAATAATGGAGTAAAAGGATGCTTATTTATTCTGATAATGAAACCTCTGTCCTATTATAGGCCTGCATCCTCATTCTGCTAAATAGAAGAAATACAGCTATAGATATTTGAGGGATTAATTTCACTTTTTTTTGTAAGTAAATGTTAGGAAATCAGCACATGCAGGTTTATAATGGTGCTTTCTGGTCCTCTTCGAAGCAACAGCATAAGCCTGGCAGAATTGTAATTAAATAGAGCAGAACGGTGTTAAGAAAAGAGGTTTGTTTGAAGTGGAAAAATTGACACTACTATTCAGATGCACTGAATGGTACAGATTCATCTCTCAACCAAGGCCATCAAACAAACCTTCACTTCTGATTACTACTAATTAAAAAGAGAAGATGCATCCCCTGTATCCCCAAGGCAAGTTCAGGCATGCTTATTGGAATCTCCTCCAATTTTGTGTGGCCATAATTTAATACCCACTATTTTAATGTAGGCGATTATGAATAATATGTTTTTATCAGGTGCGGGTTTTGAATTGATCTCCTTGTTCTATTGCCTGGTTCCTCTCTGGATCGGTGTAATTTGACTTACCAAAGGAACACCTCTCAATTGAAAGGGCTCCCTGAAACTTGAACTGGATAGTGTATGCAAGGATGGTTCAGAAAGTCTTGCATTAGGCTAGAGGACTTCCTTGCTAAAAATCATGATCCTTGTTTACCTGGGCTTCACAGCCGTCTTCCACGTGGGACCGCAACTGCTCGCTGGTGTAACTGACTCCTCTTCCTCTCCCTACCTTTCAGTGTTGAATCGATGCCGCTAGATTGGCAGCGTTCTGCAAGTGTCTGTTTCTGTGGGGCCCTCTCTCCGATTGCTGTGGAGGGAGCTTGCAGCCACTCCCTTATCTGAGGCCAAATCCATAGGCACAACTCTTAATTGGAGCCACAGGGGAAAATTAGACGTGAATCACAATGAAAAGAGGATTGATCAGCCCAGCAGCCGCCACGTGAAAGGGGCTGGCTGCTCCCAACCCGGAGCAGGGACCACAGACCGATTTATTAAGGGGCTTTTAAACTGTCTGACGTGAGGGGCTGTGGTTTTCGAAAACAGCCCTCTACAGATCTAAGAGCTGCAGCAGCAGCTTTCATTGAAGGCCAGCCTGCCTGGGAAGGGGCTGGGGAGGTGGGAATGCAGCCTCCCCCCCCCCATGTGCAGGGAGGGGAGTGCGCAGCCCTCCCCACCTTAAGATTCCAGATAAAGCAGCAGCGTGGCAGTGAATCCGCACAATTAAAAGCTTTAATTAGTGTCTCCTCCATTTTCTCTTCGTTCTGATAGGTTTTATCTAATGAGATCTGGTCCCTGGCTTAGATCTCCTCGGAATGACGTGTCCGAAATGAATGAGAGCTGCGTCGCAAACAAAACATTTAATTAACAAAATTGGCCTCTAACGTTGGGGGGGGGGGGGGGGGGAGAGAAGGATTAACCAGGCTCTTCTTAAAGGGGCAGCGCCTGCATATCCTCCCCTGCCCAAATGTCTCATGCAGTGCGCCCCTCCTTTCGCTCTCACTCGAGGGCTGTGGGGAATGGGTGACTTGTCTCTCTCCCAGCTAGGCGAGGAAGGGACACAAGGATCAAAGCAGAGAAAGGGGAACCTGTCCGCGAGGACTCTCACAACGTGTTGCACCCCCCCCATTCCTTTCCCTGGATGCATGAATCCCCGCAGCTCATCCGTTCAGACAAGTTCCCCGGGCCGGGTTTGCAAGAGGAGTGGAAGGAAACCTGCCCGGCCGCCACGGGGCCACCCCTTCAATGTGGAGCTGCGCGCTGACATGCCGGGGCAGGCGCTTGAGCCCCGTTCCAGGGGCGGGGGAGGAGAGCGCGCTCCTCATTGCCATTCACGTGGCTGGCCGCAGCCGCAGTCTGCCGTGCGGGTTATGGAGGGGAGGGGAGGGAGCCGCCAGGCAACGAGTTCATTTCCCTGGTAATCAACAGCAAGCTGCTATATTCAGGGAATGCTGTCCCTTTAATTGAACAGGCTAGGTAATTAAATGGCACTTTTCCAATAGGACGTGCTAGGTAAATCTAATAGTTGGTTATTTAATATCACTTTGAAGTCTGCCCACTCAAGCACAATGACAGCACAGGAGCATGTGAACTATTAGCTAGGAGGAAAAAAAAACCCAGGATCTCAAAAATTAATTAAATCGCATGCAATTTAGGGGGAACGTTTATCTTGATTTGTCATAACAGAATTAATTCAAGGCCTCCAATTCACTTGGGGGCAGATCTGTTACTCTGAATTAACCAAGCGTAATTTGGCTGATTTCTTCTCTCCTCTCCCTCCCCCCTTCTCTAATGCAGCACTTGCCATTATGCACAGCCCCCCTTTAAGTATCAATAGCTTCTGGTGCTTTTAAGGTGCTCAGCCTCCAGTTATTCTGAAGTACCTTTAATGGACTTGGCTCTAGGCACAATTTCTGTGTTGCCTTTCTTTGTTACATTTAACATAGCTGGTGCAGAATATAGGGAATCTGCTGGAAAACCAGTCGCTTATGGATCAGTAGTTTTGGAGGTGCCTTTGTCTGTCAGATAAGGCTTGGATATTGTGGGTTCTAATGTGTGCCTTGCTGTGTAGAAAAAAGGAATGCTAGCACTCAGGTCTGCCTGTCTCTACAGTTTTGGAAGCAACTCCTGGAATCTATTAACATTTTTTTAGTATACTTGAGTAGCACTTCTATTGATAACATTGGATTTTGGGTAGTAAGATGTAGAACTGGACTGAACAGGTTTCCTGCTGCCCCCAGGCCCCCTCTTGTCAATGTTCTGATAACCAGTTGGGGGCTATGTAGGAATTACATGGTAGTTAATTTAAGGTAGGTTGGTATAATGCTGTAAGTGAAAAAGGAAGGTTCTTCTACATATAAGGAACCTCTTGATGTTTGTGATTGATTGCCTTGCCCAAATGTTGAAATATTTAACGACCTCCTTGGACTGAGGACCCAAAGAGAAAACTGAAACCAATTCTGTCATTGCAATTAAAGAGTCCCCTGGCTTTAATTAGCTTGACCTGGGGTATCTCTCCCCATTGCTGGAGTTAGAGAAAAGAGCCCATTAAAGTCCAGTCCGAGACCGATAGCTACTTAATTGAGTACCTAAAGCCTCGAGCCTTTTAAATCAAACTCTGTTCTGGATGGTCCCCCTGGTTAGATAATTAGCTTTCCAGCCTTGCAGAAACCATGTAAAAACAACTTTTCGATAAAAGGACAGTTACAATAGTGGACTTGGTTCTTGGTAAAAAGGAATAAAACTTCTCTAAAGATATAAACCTCTTTTCTGTTAAAGCTGCTACAAAATAAGAGAACTCATATCAATGGCAAAGACAACATAAGCTACATTCTCTTGTTAAATAATAGACCAAGCACTGGATAGATTTAGTAATAATGTTCTAACTTTGCAAGTAATTTTTATGAATCTCTGTAAATCTTATGATTTCAGCTGTGATTCTTTGTAATG
>NW_020664561.1:38725080-38740080 GCF_002925995.2 Terrapene triunguis | reverse complement strand
GTAACACAACTCAAATGTAGTTTAACAGCAGGTAAGACAAATGCTATATTTGGCGATACTAGAAACTAAGCAGCTTCAGACCTCATGCTTTACTGATAGTCTCTCAAGAATAACATTTAAACCTGCAGCATTTTTAATTTGTGCCAGTTTCATTTGCTGTGTCTTTCCTTTTCAGTGTTTTACATGCTCTACCTGCCGGAATCGCCTGGTCCCAGGAGACCGGTTTCACTACATCAATGGCAGTTTATTTTGTGAACATGATAGACCTACAGCTCTCATCAATGGCCATTTGAATTCACTTCAGAGCAATCCACTACTGCCAGACCAGAAGGTGAATACTCAGCAATTACTAATAAGCTTTATTAGAGTTAAATTAAGATCAATTTCTTTTCAACCTAATAGTGGACACTGTTCCTCCACTCCCACCCACCCCGAAGGAGCCTTTCAATAACTGAATTTAGTTATAGGACTTTGGAGGAAATATAAACCCTTAAATATGAAAGTTGTATTAATTGAGTTCAGTTTATTCAGATCTGTATAGCTATTGAGTTAGTAATGTATAGTGGAATGTGGGGAGCAACCCCTAATATAAGCTCTCTTGAAGAGAAGCATTTCATTTTAAAATGTTGAGATTAAGGATTGCAAGGGAGCAGGTTACTGTGGGAGGAAAATTAGATCCTTTAATTTTGGTAATAAATGTCTTATGAAGAAAAGGTTCCTGAATTAATAGAAACTAGGGCACATACCATCTCAGACTAACATATTACACTTAGTATGTTTCCTACACTAATATTCTAAAAGGTGTATCCTTAGAAAAGTAGTCTGAATGTTTTACATGTCATAAAATCAAAGTTTTATTCTCTCATCACTCCATAACACTAACCTCTCCAGTAGAGATTGTGTATCCCTGTGCTTGACAGCTCTTGGTCCATAGTTGCAAGTAAATTATGAGTATACACATTATGTAGTAGCAGAGGGAAAAATTTGTATCAACAGTTGTCCTGTACCTCTAGAACTGGATAGTTTTAGATCTATTTTAATCTCCTTAATAAGTCCTATAGCTATGCAAGTGAGTGCATTTTGATAACTGCTGTGCCTAATTTGTAACAATTACTGTCAACCTTCAGTTAAGAGACTGTTCATTCCACACTGGTCCAGAAAAGAGTGAATGTATGACTCTTGCACATAATTTTATTCACCTCATATTTCATACTGATTATGTATTGATGACATTGATTCATTTACTCTTTACAGCGCCACTTGCATGGATATTAAATCTTATTGACCACAGATGAATTTTAATTTCAGATTGGTGATAGATTTTTCCATCAGCTCTGATAGTATATTTGACTTTTTCATCATTAACCCAGGCAATCACACAGCACTGAGTTATTGCACTGAAACAAAAAGTGCACACTTCAGTTGGTAATTCTTTATAGATTTACAATAGGAACTTCATTAATGTCTGTAAGGATCACAAAAAATAACATTTATCTGCAAACAGGAATTCAGAAGATTAAAAAATAGCTAGGGAAAATGCTAGGTTTCTTATGTATTCTGTAACATACAAAAGAAGAATTTTAAATGACTTCTTTCTTTAGTGGGTAAATTTGTACAGGAAAACATGAACTGGTTTCTAATTTTGACCAGTTTTGTGTTGCATTGCTACATTACTATAGGCTTGTTTGTCTTTTACTCTACACAAATGTACTGAATAATTTTAAGTATATTTCCAGTCTCTTAGAAAGTGAACTGTAATTACATCAAAATATGAACACTTATTTACTTAATTTGTCAATCAGAGTAACTGGATTGAATACTGAGTCTTAATTACTTGTTCTGCATAACTATTTAGGAGTGATGAAGAATATGAGATCTGTTCAAGGAAGTATAAATGCATGTAAAGATTCATAGATCTATACTACTGTGTATTTTAATGAAACAAATCTATAATACAGACTAGCTAGCAATGAATCTGTTAAATGAACAGTTGTAGAGAACCTATTTCAAAATATAGGTAAAACCATTCATCTTTATATATAGTAGTAAAAAGTTTGCCATTCTGAGAAAAGAAGTGCTTTATCCACTTGCCTTGTGTGGATGTAAAGTTTATTGCAACTTCAAATGGGTGTCTAAATAGACACTTAGTTTTATCAGTGTCTTGCTATGCTTTAGCAAAAGAAAAATGATTTAGTTACAATAATACCAGTAGACACAGTGAGGAAATGAGAAGTAAAACTGGCTTGTGTAGCTTGCAAAATTGCAGCTATCCTACTAGGAGCTAAATGCAGAGGAAGCATTTAATAAGAACAGGGCCTCATTATCACTATCATTGGCTATTAACTGCATTGCTACAGTATATGATGAGGCAGACAGAGGTGTTAAGGAGAAAATTGGAGAGAGAAATCTCACAATTAGTATATCTTATGAATAATTTCTTCATACCCACTTTCACAGGGGGAATTGGGGAGTAATGTGAACTTAGAAAACTGAAATATGTCAGGAAATGAGCTTGGGGTCTGTCTGACTTCTAGTCTTGGAAACTAAAGAGGAAGGTGCCAAAAAAGCAATGTTTTACGCATTTTAAAGAAACAATATAAGAACGTACATATTAAAAGTACTTTACAGAAAGCGATGTTATGGGGCTACTGAATAAAAACATACTTCCAATTTGACAGCATTAGCTGAAATAGATACGATACCCAGTATTAAACATTACAGACCAATCAATCTTCAGGTTTTTTGCTCTTTCCCTAAAGATTATGAGCAAAGCAGAATATGGCACAGCTATTCATAGCTAACTAGCTATTAGGAGGCTGAAGAGAGTTTAATGTGTGTGAGGTTCTTGGTACTGTGACTTTTTTGTTTTGCTCACCTATGAAGCCACATTTGACAGCTATGAAGTCAACTTTTTACAGTCTTAGTCAATATAGTTCCCAAATGAAAGGCTAGAGTTTATACTAGTGATTGGCACAAGTCTGAGTTAAATAGCCTAATTCTATGTAAAAGGTTGCTTTTCACCTAAAAAGTACCTGCAGTGATATGGACTCTTCCTGCCTTTCACCTTCATAAGCTATGTTCAAAGGCTTTTAGCTATAACTTTTCATTATTTGCTGTGTGTTTTGAAAAAATAAATTCAAGTATTTAAACTATGTGCTATTTAGAAGCACAATGCAAAACCCTACAGTGCCAGGACGTAACGTCCTGGGTGCCATATTATTTAAAGGAGGGGGTGCTGTGCACTGCAGAAAACATTTTAGAGTCTGCACCTAATTCACTATTTCTGGCAGTCATAGTATTTTTTACTAGTTCTTGCTTGTTACAGCATTTCCATTTCCCCAAAAGTGGTGTAAGTTTTCCACCCATGGGCAATGTTCGGAATGTTCACTTATCTTCAACTCCTAAACTTTTAAATAAAGTATGAGTTAGATTACATCTTGCTATTTTATTTCTTGGAAAAGATTTTTTTTTTTATCTTCGTTTACATATCACTCAACAATTCCCTTGTAGTTGCATAATTGGTGTTGTCTGTGTCCATAGTAGAGGATATTTGATGCTCATTTATTAAATATGCTTGCTGGCTGCTCCCTAATCTTTGTTCTGGACAGACAAATTACCTTTCTCACACTGAGCTTCGGCTCTGGGGAATTAAACCTCCAAGCCTCCTCCACTTTAATTAGCTTGAAAGTGGGGGGTTGCAGTTACTACTAGACCTCAGGCTTTTAGTAACTTAAAGGGTGAAAAGAACTTCCTGGGAAGCTCGAAATGTCATTTAAAAACCATAAAAATCTAATATATATTATTTCATTTTGGTAATTGCCAACAGATTGTATTTGAAGACTTTGGATGATCATTTGTACTTTATCCATGAAAGTTAGATTTCTCTGGAGCTAGGCACTTTTAATTATCACAATTCATTAACACATCAGTGTGGAAGACCATGTTTGACTTCATATATTAAAATGTTTATGTAACATTAACTAACATAGCAGATGAGGAATTTTAAAAGGGGGGAAGAGGAGGGGGAAAATCCCCAAATATCTATATTTAGCTATTGTGCTATGCAGCATATTAACCAAAGCCGCCTTGGGAGGATATTGGCTGTATTTCTTATTTGCTTCACACAGTATTTCGTCCAATTATAAGATCATATTACTAGCTTCTTCAAAGGCCAGGCATACCATTTCATTTCTTTCAATAGGGGCCCAGAAAAACACCTTTTTTCACTGTACGGTTTCCTACCTGAACCTTTCTGAAAGTACATTTATTGTTACTGTCTCTTCGAGTTTAAAAACTGCAGGAAATGTTTATTTTAGTTCTTCAGAGTTTGAACATTAGTGGCATGAATGAGGAGTGTAGAAAGCCTTAATCAAGTCACAGTTGGAAAGTGATCTAATAAAAAAGAGATTAGTGAATAAAGAGAAGACACAAGCAGTTATGTTGGAGTTTCATATCTCAAATTTAGCTTATTAGCCAAGATTCCCATTTTTTTTTTTTTTATTTCTTACAGGTCTGCTAAAAGGTCAGAGTAATGCAGAATGCGTGCCTTCATCTCAAATTTTGTTCATCACAGATGGATCCCATGTCTCCAGTAGACAAGTCACCTTTGTAGCTAGCATCAATGCCAGCTCCATGCCATTGCACCTTCTTTATTCTTGATTGCCCTTCCTACATTTATTGGTGTATTAAAATGACTGAATATGAACATTAAGGACTCCATGAACCTGGGCTAATGGGAGACTGTAGAGAAAATGAAAAAAGATCCACCGGAGGACATCTTGGGGGGCGGGGGTGGGGAAAATGTCTAAGGAAGCTAATTAAAAGCAGCATTCGAATCTGCTTTCTACCCTCGTTAACAATTAGCAGGGCACTGGCCAGAGTTTGTACCCAGTGTTTTACCTTAACAACATTCTATTTGCTCTTTGTATATTTAAGTGTTGTAAGGAAATGTGTTTCAATCAAACTGAACATGAGATAAAGGAAAGATGTGGCTTTTGTGATATTCTATCACAAACACTTTTATTGTATCTCTGTAAAATACAATGTATGTATGCATGTAAGTGTTTTTGTCCTACTGTTGCTACTTCCCATGGCGCAAAAAAAAAAAAAAAAAAAAAAAAAAGACAGGCTCATAGCAGCTACTGTGTAGAAATTTTCACCTACTTCTAATTTGCTGAATGAAGAAAAATCTTTTATTTGTGATATTTTCAGAGACATTTGCTCTAGTATGGTGTATTTAAATAATAAAAACTTAAAACAAAAACATTTAATTGACTTTGGGTTTTAAAAGCTTTGCTTTGTTATACCACATTCTAAACTTTATGTAGCAGTTGCTTTAATTGTAAATTACTTTTAAATCTAGTTTTCTTCTTACATTTTTATGTCAAACTACTTAACCATGTCACTTTTGGCAGATGTACAGAGCAATGCTCCAAAACTTTTTTGTTCAGAATATTAATTCTGATAACAGCAAGCATATCACTACAGTTCAGCCATGTTGCAATGAATCTTGGTATGTACAAAAGTAACCACGGTCTTCCTTCAGAAGGGAACACTATATTTATAAAAATGTTACAGGAAAAACTCACAACAAAGGGGTATGTGTTCTCTGACACAATTCTTGAATTGGGTAGTCCTATAAGGAGGTATAGTAGTACCTCTGAATCTTGGCTATAGGAGAATAAATCACACTGAACCGTGGTGGTCTTGAGGGAAGAAAATGCCCTTTCCTGGGCATGTTTGGCACTAACATGGTCTTAAATGTGATTTGTTCTTGATTTTTTTTTTTTTTCAAGTTTGAAGGAGAAGTAGGATTTCACCTAGTTTTTTTTTTTTTCTTGAAATGCTTATTGGATAACTATAGGACATTCAGAAAAAACATCCCATGCTCTTGCTAGATGTGGAAAAAATATATTATGAACCTATGGACATATGCTGTATGCCTTATACCGGGGAACAATGTAAAGTAGGCCCGGGAGATGCCTCTGCTGCATTGCAACATTGTTAAACATTAGCAAAAGTCACTACTTTTATCATAGGCTAACAAGCTTGAAGTATATAATACTTCTATTCACATTTTTAATTGTGCTTTTAAAAAGGTATTTATTCATCTTGCCTGGTTACAGAGCAGCCATGACACATTAAGTGTTTCTGGTCATGCTGATGGGAGACGTAACCTAAAGTCCAGCTTTTTGTGTATCTAAACAACCAACAGCAAGCTTCTCTTCACATCCTACTTCTTGGAACTTCTCTATATCCAAAGTCCACTGAATTTCTGCTTTTAACACTTCAGTGCTTGGAAAAATAAGACATTTCTTTGGGGGAGGAGAGACTGGTTTACCATATGCTGTCAGGCACAAAAGACAAATGTGTGAGTGCATTAAGTGTGTGGTATTAAAAATTCTCTTATGGATAGTTTTCAGGGCTTTATTTTTTTTAAAACATAATTACAGATTTTCAAAATGCTTCTAAGCTTTTTTGATCCAGCATTAAATTTTTAGGTAGAGTCCTGCAAATTGTGCTGCTTTAATTTCTTTGCAAAGATGCTTTGAGACATACGAATATAGAATTCAAGTATTAGTCAGACTGTAGACCTTTTATATTCTATCAATATAAGCACTCATGGTAGAGTATTTAAACCTAACACGTACAGCTTTTTAATTGTCCAATAACCTAGAAGTGCTAAGAAGATGGTTAATAACTTTTAGTAAGTAATGTAGTATGGCATTTAGTGATGTAGAGGTTGAAGTTCATTAAAGGCTTTAAATAAACTATTATATGACTGGTTTGTAAAGCACAGCTACCTATTTAATAGCAAGCTTTAAAAGCATTTCGTAAGTTGCAGACCTATAAGATTACAAATGTCACTCATGTTAGCATAATCCACATGCAAGTGGTGAAGCCTTTGCTTTGATGTGCTAAATTGGAGGAGGACTAATGGAGCTATGAATATACAATGGAACATATTTAAGTAGTATTCTTGCTTTAGGTAAAACACTTTCTTGAAACCAGAGGCATTTCAAACAATAAAATAGGCTTTAATGGGGATGCTAGGTGTGGATAGAAGGATCCTGGAAACACTTAGATTTGTCCTTATGTGAGAAATAACTTGTGCTATTTTTTTCCTCTTAAGGAGGTTTACAAGGAAAACATGTACTTGTTCACCTTTTATCACATGTGTTTACTACACTGATTCTGTGAAATATATGCTGTTTGGTGTTTCTGAAAAGCCATACAAATACAGTGCCATTTAGTAAGAGCTCCCACACTTTCAAAGATGAATGCTATTTAAAAAAAATGAAATATTACTAATCTGAAATCAGTGAACTGATAAAATGTTCTGTTTATATTGCATAAATGTCTCAATCATATAAATTGTCTCTCTTATTAATGAAACAATTTTGTAAAAAGATTGCTCCCTAAAAGGGTTTAATGTTTTTACCTATCCAGCTGTCTAGTTATGAGATTTACTCATCCCAGCAGGCACTGGGACATTAAGCCTTTCCAAACCAAATTCTGTTTGCCACAAGATACTGTCTTTCCAGACTTTCATGATTTATCTTTAAATATTTAAACAGGTTATGCAATATCTTATGAAATATAAAATGAGGCTGTCGCACCAGAATGAAGCCTCTGAAATTAAGTCACATATTAAGAATATTAACCACATTGAGTTTCTCCTGTTTGCCTTATTAACACTGATAAAATTTGCATCAACTAATTTTTGGTTAAATACTAAAAAAAAAAAAAAAATTGCAAATGCCAATATAGTATGAGTTCATATCCCTCACTATTATGATTAAAAAATTACTTTCAAATTATATTAAACTCTCTGCTGCCCAAGAGTTATATATCAGAGTTTGGCAAACAGCCATATGCCAGTATTCCAAACAGCTCTATTAAGAAGAGGGGGGCGGAAAAGAGAGAGAAAAGTCAATGGATGCTGAAATCTTTAATTTTAAGTACTTAATGCAACACTAAAGCAGGTATCTCTAAGTGGTTGTGTTCTTGGTCTGACCTCGGTACCAGAAACTATAAAACATGAAGTAGTAGATAGCCATTGCTACTGCTTGTTGCTTTGGTTCCAGGTGTATGTCTATTGTCAGTCCAGCTAAGCCACAGAAAAGCTTATTGCAATTAAATAGCAATTTGTTTCCATGAAACTGCAATTAAAGTATTACTGAGCAGCCATTTTAGATTGGCAGTGCTTCGAATGCATGTTAAACAGTGAGCAGCTCTCATTTTATCTCTGTAGAGTCTGAGCTCTGAATAACAGTGAAGTATAACACGCTCACCTGTGTCCCTTGTCAAGTTAAAAGAATCTGAGTCCTCACTGAAGCACTCTGATCTCATTGTGAACATGCTGAGAGCAATGACAAGTCAGGGCTGATCTTCGTAAGTTGAACTTGCGACTTACAGTACCTAAAGTTTATTACGATGTTCTGTTCTTGTATAAGCAAGGATGTGTACATTTCCTACAGCGAATGTTTTCAACTTCAGATTGATTCTGTTGCGAATGGACTGCGAGTTGGGGGGAGGGTCAAGCCAATAATGTACTACAGGTCCTGACTTGTTAGAGCTGTGTAAACAGGGCTACTGTATCTCCATAATTGCAACTAATAAAAGGCTAGAACAAAATGCAAATTGATTGTGTTATAAGTTGTTTTAATGAACCTAGAAATTTATCTAGAATGGTCATTATTTGCACCTGTTGCAAATCTAGAATGGTCACATTATTTGCAACAGGCAAGGCTGCTTTAAGTGACTAAGATATCATCTTTCTTGTCCACACCCTCTGTTCTCTTGCTAGCATTAAACTGTAGTGTTCCCAGGAAACCACGCAGTCAGATTATCAAAACCTATTGGCAAAGGTACTAAATTCTGGGCTCTATCTATCTACCAGTAGGTGGACTTTAAAAATGAGATGCAAAGTTTCTGGTACAATTTAAAAACCTTTTTGTAAGAACTCCAAAGAGGAATGGACTTTATAGCTATTAATTACATTTCAAAACCATCACTACATTGGTTCCTGTGCTAGTGGCAATGACGTCACAACTGCTATGTGCATCAGATGAGAGCCATTTTATGCTAAGCCACATTTTTTTTCTGTCTCAAAAATGTTCCTTGTGGGGTTGAAATTTAGGCCTTGATCCTACATTTGATCTACATGGGCAGATTAGTGCACCCAGGCAGGCCGCCACTGAAACTAATATGACTCTGTGTGAGCACAGCAATCCACCTGCATGGACCACAAGGCAGTTCTACAGTCTTAGCCTCTGCCCAGCAGTGAATTCTTGGAAGATGTTAAAAAAACTAGTTGAACTGAGTATTTTTTTCCCATGTGTATATCTTAGGTTAGTTTTTAAACATTAGTTTTATCATTAAGTAAGTTCTTAGATGTGCCTTTGAACTACGAGAGGCAATGTGGGCTAGTGGACATAGGGTCCAAGATTGGCATTTAGCACACGTACCTTCTAGTTCCATCACAGCCACTGACCTGCTGTGGGTATGTCTACATTGCATCTAGGTGCAAGCTGCCAGCCCATGTTTGAGCTAGCACCCTAAAAAATCGCAGCCCAGCTGTTGAGGTTCTGGTGGCAGCTTGGGCTCTGAGCTCTGGTTTCTACTCTGAGTGTCTGCCAAAGCTGCACTGGCCACACTGCTATTTTCAGCATGCTAGCGTGAGCCCAGCTAGTGCAGGTCTGTCTACCCAGGCTGGGAGGCTCACTCTTAGCTGCAGTGTAGACATACCCTGTGTGACCTTGGCCTAATTGTTACACCTTTCTGTGCCCCTGTTTCCGCTTCTAACCTTTGTATGTGTCTGTACAGCATTTAGCTCAACCAGGCCCTGAGCTCAGTTGGGGCCTCTGTGTTACAGTAATACAAATAATAATCTGAAGAAATCTGGTGATTGGAAAATGCTGTACAGGCCATGCCCAATACCTATTCATTTTTTCTGTTACTGAGACTCCACTAAGGAACCAATCTTTGCAATACTTTAAAAGATGCGAGTTGTCCTGTCAATGGGTTGACTCATGTGAGACAAGTTACTCCTGTGGTTAAATCTCTGCGCGATGTTTCAGATGAGCGCAGCTACCATTTAAGCATCAGAATTAGTGGCGAGATTTTCTAAAGTGCTCAGTACATTGGGTGCTGAGTTGTTTTGAAAAAGCTGGTTATATATGTAACAAGGGCAGTGGCTGGGTGCTGAGCATGTCTGGAAATCTGACATTTAAGTTCTTTTGACATCCACCCGTTCAAAGACTGGTCTGTCTGGCCCTGACGCCATTTTCAAGTATTTATAACCTTATTTATCTGAGAACCAAATTGCTTACCACATGTCAGGCACTTGTCCTCATTGAAGAATGAGTTCACGGTGAGTTTGAAAAGTCACAACAACCTTTTCTGAGTTATCTAAAAGTGCAAAAAAAGTATCTTACTTTTACTTTTTGTATGAGACACTTTTGCCCACCACCCACTTAACTCAAAAAATGGTTCACGTTGTTTTGTGGAAACATTCCTTCACAATGTAACATGAGGCTTGATACCAAATGTGAGAAATTTTCAGCCCCGAAGGAACAGTTTTGAGACCGTTATCAAGGAGTGAAAATAGAGCGGCGAATGGAATAGCTCTGTCAAGAGTGGGGCCCCAACCCTGCAAATCTGTCCACAAGTAATGGTCAGTAGTGCCAGTGAATTAAATGGCCACTACTCACCTAAGTAAAAAGTTACTCGTGTGTGCAGGAATGCAGGATAAGGCCTGATGTATACAGAAGATGTAATGCCTTGCACCCTGGCAGCCTAATAATGAAGGCCCAATCCTATCTGTGCTGTGCCTGCCCTCTGCTGCGAAGGAAGAGGAGGATGCTCAGAAACTCACAGCAGGCACTCAGGACTGTGCAGGATTGGGTTCAAAGCATACAGCCCAGATGCCTCAGGCGCAGAAGTAGCTAATGATTGTTTCTAATTTTGTTTAAATATCTTTTAAATTACATTTTGAAATATATTTTTGCCTCTTTGGGGATCTTATAAGAAAGCTTTTTGCTAAAAACTTTTGCAGTTTACCTTCATATCTCATGATGATCATCAGCTACACTGAACTCATGCCAGTTGTTTTGCTGAACTAAATTGAGACAGCAGGTCTCATACGCAGTCTTGAAAGACAAGAGATTGCCCTGTGTTTTAAGGAAAACTTGATTGCTTAAGGAAAAAATAAATGAACAAGATTGATATTAACTTTACACCCATCTTCAGTTTCTCTGAGAAACAGTGGATAAATGTCCATTAGATAAATGCATTAAAAAAAAAAAAACACCAGCCAGCAACTAATAGTAAATGGAGTGTTACGCTGTCTTAATGTGCTGTAAAATACTCCACTGTTATTGAAAACAAAGGGACACTGAGGACTGAGGTTACATTTAAAAAACAAAAATCTTTAAAAAATAAATCATAGACACACTGAAGTCCAACTATCCCAAAGGAAAGAACTGAGAGCCATCACACATGTATAACGAACTGTCCACGTAAGCAATTATATAAGCAGTATTGTACTGTAATACAAACTACTAAAAGACTTCAGGTTCTTACAATAAAGAATATCCTCCAAGTTACTCAATATATCAAAGCAGTTTTTGACCCTACAGCAATCATTCTGAAGGTGTAGCTGGTATATTTGTGCTTATGTCGTATTTTAAAATGATTATTCTTGCTTCATCAGTCAGTCTTTTAAGATGGCTTGAAAAAAAACATATTACAAATGAGCTACTATTCTTATTTGTTGTTTTAAGAAGGCTAGGCACTGAAGTATTCAAATGGAACAGATTATACCTTTAATTACATCCAAACAGGAAGCTGAGCTGATTTTTCTATTTTCCGTTTAATTGCTATAGTTCAAAAAGATATTGAAAAATGTTAGATGAATTAGCTAACCGTAGCCTTATGGTGTTGTGTTTACTAAAGATACTAGTACAACAACAAAAATCTCCAGCAAACCAAAAATGAATTTTAAGGGAAAAATTCTGCTCTCTTTTAAAAACATGTTTCACTAAAACATCATTTTTGACCAGAATATTGTTAGAAAGAGTAAGTTATAAGTGGGCTTTATTCCCTGAATGAAGCCTTAGCAACTATTGTATTCATTGTTTGTATAGGGCTCAGAGCCTGATTGGGACCTCTATGAGCTACTGTAACGGGGCGCAAAGCCATGTTAGTTCTCAAAGCTGATAATCAATGTGTGTGTTGTTTCATGGACACTTTTTCAGCCCTACAGCCTCTTTTTAGGCTGTGCTTGAACTCGTATGCTCCTACATACAGAATAATGAAAGCAAACACAATTTATCTCTTCTTAAACTAAATGTATTGCCATTTTGTTTGCATGTGCATGTAAATAGATCATTCACCATAGATATTTAGAATATGTGCTCGACATTACAGCCAGCGATAAATCCTACATGCTTACTGTATACGTGTTATTTGCTGCAACATTAAGCTCAGTAAGAATTTTATATGTACTGTGTACCAAAACTAAATATAGCGCAGAATTGATGCACAGCTGTAAACAAAAGCATAACTTCCCTAGTCAACACAGTGACGTTGGCAGCTTGTGTGGCAATGCGTTTGTAAACAGCTGACGATAAACCACAATCACATTTTTTGTAATGATGTTTTTAAAAAGCGTTCTTTAATGGCTGTACAGTATGACGCACTACTATGGGAAAGAGGCAGAATGGGGCATGTTGTGCCCTTCTTGGAAATTGCCCTTGTACAGCAGTTTTCCAGCAGTGCCATGGATTCAGATGGCAATGACACAGGCTCACGCCATTTAAATGGTATTTTGTGGATTATCTTATTTCATTACTTTCAATAGGGCTAAGTCTGTGCTACCCATTCGTCGTGCTGATACTGTGCATAGTAAAGCTCAAGCTGTGGCCTTAAATACTCAAAGCTTATGCAAGACCATGACACCGGTAGGTTTTAGCCACTGAGATGTTGGCAGGTCTGAAAAGGGGATATGTTACAGCCTTGCCAACACTTCACAGGTAATGTGGGGAGATCCGGTGTGTAATTAAAATAGCAGGAGCATGAGTAGGATACAACTTTTATTGAAGTGCAGGGAAAAGACACATTGGGCCAGATGTATTAATCCTGTAATAACTTGAAATATAATCAGTACATTGCTGCAGGGATGGGGTGGTAGGAAGGGAGGCATCAGGTTTAAGTTTACAGGCTTTCCCCGTTCATTAAAAAGTGAATCAATCAGGCAGACAAACAGGCTTGATTTCCAAAGGGCCAGGAATTCTAAATGGGGTTTTGGATGTTCTAAACCTTGCAGATGGTCCTGTCTTCACCTGGAGGGTGGTGTAACTCAGCAGCCATCTATTTGTGTAGGTGATTGTTTCACCCTGCTGGAGCTACTAAAATACAAAGCGAGAGAAAGTGATTCTGACTAGATTTTGAACACTGAAAAGGTAGGCAGAGGAGGTGCTGAGGGCCATATATAGGTAATACAAATACACGTTTTTAAAAAAAGTTTTGTTTTATGTTTTTTAGAGTGGTGATTTTGCCAGGAGGCAGATGGGCAGAATGACTCTGCCTACAGGACCACTGACATGGTAATTAGCTCATTACTGTTAATTTTTGCTAGTCTGGACAGATGAGCGACATATTTTCAAAATGGAAAAAAACTAAAAAATTGGAAATAATATATCTGGAGCTGGCAGTTCCTGAATCCCTTTGATGAATATGGTGCTTGTATACAGAACAAGGAACATCCTCAGACAGTTAGTTTACTCGCACCCGCAGGCGTTCAGAGGTTTAGGACAGCATGCCCTAATATTTAAATAGGATTCATTACTTTTTAATTACTGCTCAGTACAGTCCATAAAGTATACAATAGGAATCAGTCAGAACCCATATTTATTCAAAATGTTGTGCTATGATTGCTCTACAGTAGATGGAGGGTTGTTTAATCAATGGGTTGAAGTGCCCATGAGAAATAATATTACAGAGTTGCAATCACACAGCCAACTAGGAGCACTGATATAAAATTATTTCCTCCTGTCTACATTGGTATGACTATATTATAACCATGAGTAAGGTCTGATGTTCATATTTAAAGTGGACGAAAGCTGGGCAATTTCAGCCTAAAACTTAGAAGCTGGTGATTTCAATCTGACATTCTTTAGCTGGGCATTATATCCTTTCTGGATATTCTTTCCATAATGAGAGTCTAAATATTCCTCAGTCCTCTTTAACTACTGATAAGGTACTGCACAGCATATTATTGTGCTCGTTGGGGACCAGATTCTGCCACCATTATACATGTTGAGGAGTGGTAGTAGTACCTTATGCTGTGAGTTGTCCCATTGAGTTCAGTAGGTTTACTCATGAGGTAAGGTACTATTCAAAGAGAATAAGGGCAGCAGAGTTGGGCCCTATCTTTTCTGATGTGCTTGCTCTTTAAAAAAGTGTTTAAATCTACCAAAATATTTATAACAACTTCAGCCATAAAGAGGAAAATACAGTATTATTTTTTAGCATTTCTTTTCCATTTTCTTCAAGGCAAAACTTTGGCTAGAACATATGTTAATCCCACTCACTCATATTACTTTGGACTAGCAAAAGCCATTTTGGAATATACTTATCCAGCTCCATGAACTCCTTTGGTAGAAGATGTGCATTATATACCCATCTATACACAAAAAGTACATTAAACTGCTATTAGAGAGTCTGTTTAAACTCTAATAAACAAACAAAATCCCCACCGAAATTAAGGCTGAAATTTAATCTGGTTGACTCCAATTCTTTTTCCTGTGTTCTGTAGGGTTTTCCAACCAATATCCTATCGGCTGCAATTTGTGGCGACAAGCTAGTAGACAGGATGTTTTGCTTTTAATTTTGAATTTCTTGGCTTGTGTTGATTTCAACTAGAGCCTTAAACTTACCGTTTTTCTGTTTGTAAACTTCCTATTCTTTTTTTTTTTTAATTTTACTTTTCCCCCC
>NW_020664561.1:38645080-38720080 GCF_002925995.2 Terrapene triunguis | reverse complement strand
AAACATGGGGGAACAGGGCAAGTGTGAGAAAGGTATTGAGTCTGAGCAGGCAATAGAGACAGAATTTTGGCTGCTAGGGCATGGGCTACCTAAGCCAGGTCAGCTGCTTTGGTAGCTAACTCCAGGAGAAGATTCACAGCTGAGAATCATGAGCAGAGAGAAGTGCGTGTGCGTATCTCTGGCCTTTCAGCCAGATACACCAGATCAACTGCTCTGACATCTAAGTCCTCTGCTCTCCCTGCCACACGCCTTGACATTTCGCTCCTGGCTAGCTTAGGCCACTCCCTGTTACACTGGTTGACTTTTAAAAAATCCCTCTGATAGGCACCTAATGCTCCCCATGCACTGAAGGGGAATCCTAGGTGCCTCGCTTTGGGCTGAAAATGTCACAGTGTGGCAGACTGCTTATGTACCTTGAAGGATTTCTGCCAGAATCTCTAAATATTGATTTACAAAGAGTCCTTCATGGATTATTAGGATCAAATTATGAGTTTTATAACCTCCCTCTGGACTGGCCCAATAGACTAGAAACAGTGCATTGTGCTGCCGTGCAGTGATCTGCGTTTGGGTGCCAAGCCCACTTCCTCACACCTTGAGGGGAGCCATCCCGTCCCATGCAGAGGAAGTATTGAAGGGTCTGAAGGCAGCTGTGTCAATTCCTCTTTGGCCAGACCTAAGATAGGGATTCTGGACCTCGCTGAGCACTTGTAGTTCCACAGGATATGGATCCTTTGAAAGAGACTATAATAGGGGAAAGAAGAGACTTCAGAGGGTTGCCCCAATCAGAAAACAGAGACAAACCCTCTCCTCAGATGTCCCTCACTCAGTATGTATTTATAGAATCTACTTTATAAAAAATTTCTACAGGTAGTGTTTTAACTTACTCAGATACATTGTTACAGTCTGCTAATTATGTGAATTCTCTAGCACGTCTCTAAAGGAGTATGTTCTCTTTTGCATGCTATCTAGCTAGGGTCTTATTCCTTGCTCATCACCTCAGTAGCTGAACACCTTGTTCAGGGTATGATATTGCATACCATATATGCTTTGACATCTAGCTACAAAGTGACCCATTGAGTTCAAACAGTTAATTCACTATGGAAGTTGGATCAGCTCAAACTAGTTCAGAAAGTAGAGCAGTTCAAATGCACTACAATAGTCATTCATCTTTGTCAGTTATTTTATTGTTGTCACAATCGTAAGGTTATTTAAACATGGGTTTTTAGTGAGTTAACTGATAAAAGATTCTGTAAGAGACGTCAGTTACCGTAAGGTCTTGGGAGCAAGTCATTAATGAACATGCTGTGGTACCTATTTTTAGTCACATACTTCAGACGCTGTTCTTGGTTAAAAAAAAAATAGCATGTCTTAAAAACATTCACTTTGCATTTCAAGCTAGGAAATCTTTGTTGTGTTCCATCTGACTTATAGCTCGTGAAAAGCTACTGTGGGAAAAAACAAATTGTTGGGTACATATCACATAGAAGACTTAGTCTCTGTGCAATATTCTGCCATCCTTCTGCTGGTAGACTGTCTAGTGACGTTAATGGTAGTTTTGCATACAAAAATGATGGCAGGATTCAGGCCTCTTGTCTAGATAGATAGAGCTGCTATTCGCAGCAACACATGTGAGGCCAAAATCTTCCCTCCAGTACCCATGCCCAATTCCCAGGGGCATCCGTGGGAGTGGTACATGGGTATCTCAGAAGAGAATTTGGGCCTGTACAGGGAGAATACGCTCTCTATACTTGGGCCTGTCTTTGAGACACTAAGAAAATGCTGTGAATCAGTCTGAGAGAGGAACAAGAGCTACCGTGCAATGCAAATTACTCACGGCCTTGACATTTGAGAGCTTTATAAAAACGTTAGGCAATATTTGACATGATGCAAATGGATATTTCCATAAAGTATATTTGACTGTATTCATGGGCTGTATTCTTTCCCTGATTTGGATACCTCCATTTCCAGCAGCTGTTAAATCCTGAAAACAGGTTTTTATTTTGCCATCTATTATTCCAAACAAGATGCAATGGATCAGTTCTGTTACATTTCATCCTCTGAAGGGAGAGAAGGAAATTGCCTGAAAATCATCTACACTTCAACACAGCTGATATTTGTGGAGATGAAAACTTGCTGTTTTTACAGTGTGGTCTGGATTACTTGGTGCAACAGTAAGCTTTGAAAGTTTGAAAGTCTTATTGTGACACTGTTTTCAAAGTCAAACAAGGACTATTGGCAAGAACGCCCCTCCTCAAATGGCTCTCCTCTAATAACCTTATCCCCCTCAGGTTATTTTTGACATTGCAGCATATGATTAATCTATTATAGATTATCTCACAAATCTGCTACGAAAGAACAGCGGATGTGATTTGCTCAGGATGTGCCACACTGGAGATTGCACCTCACAGTGAAATGTTTAGTGACTACTGCATAGTGTAAAATTAAAATCGGGGCGTGCCCATGATATGTGAGGAAAATTCTTTGCAAACCCTTTATGCAAGGCCTGGTGAACTGATCACAGGGCTGGGGGTGAGGGAAATTAAGTGCTATTGATTATTTTGTCACTGTCTTACTCTGTGAAACTGAGCAAATCACTCAGGCCTTTTTCCAAAGAGGTTTCTGATTTTAGGTGGCTCAATTTTGGGTGTCCTGCTGGAGATACCCTGGGCCTGATTTTCAAAGGTGCTAAACACCCAGTTGAAAAACCAGGCCAAAGATGCCTCAAGTTGGGCATCCAGAAATTGAGCCACCCAAAATCAGTGGCCTCTATCGAAGTTGGAGCTGTTACTCTGCGTATCTCATTTAAATCAGCTATAAAGTGGGAATAAGGAAGTTTACCCGCTTTTATGGCCAGCAGTGTGAGGTCAAGAATGTACGATGTTACAGAAGTGCAAAGTGTTATTATTTGTGGGAAATGCTCAATGTATGGTAAAAAATTAAACTGGTGGAATACAGAAACAGCTGATTGTATTGCTGCTACTTAACGTTCACCTTGGCTTCAGAGGGAAAAGGATGTTTCAGTGAGAGTTTCTGAAAAATTTATTGCACCTAAAATGTTTGGTATCAACAACTGTGTGTTTACAGATTCCAATTTATAAAGGGTCAAGTATATTTTTCTGGCATTGGTTATCTATTGTACAAAGTCACCAATCTCAGCTACCAAAGGCTCACAAAGCAAGATGAGGGCTAAATAACAGGCAGCATTTTCTGGGGAAGCTGATAGTGTAATTGTGGCTAAATAAGGCCATTTGCCTTTTCTGTCCTTTCAGGAATCACCGAGCAATAGAGACCTGATAACAAGGTTTTCTCTCACACAACTGACCTTGACCAAATACTAAAGAGAGCTCACCAGCTCAAGGCAGAGACTCAGAAAATGCTAGGCAGGTGTAAGCATGGTTATAGTCATTTGCTAGCACCTTTTTTTCAGTGGTAAACTCCATTCCTTTCCTTGTATAGCTGCTATATGCCACTATTTACTAGCGTCCACTGGGTGCTTGTGGTGTAATCTTTGCTGTGCTGCCTGACCTCCTGGGGCTTCACCTGCTAGGCCAGACTGGCTGTTCGGAGCTCACATTGAACCAATGCCCCCATCATAGTAACATGGCTTGTCACTCTCCCTGCCAATGTACCTCAAGCTGACCAGCAGGGACCACCTCTATGGATAGTTCAAGCTTAAGATTCCCTCAGTCCTTAGCCTCTCCACTAGAACTGCCAACAAGGATCTCAGTTATGGTGGTGGTTGTGGGGTAGACTCTTGGAACTGGCCTGAGACCACCAATTCATTTCACATAAGCCACTAAGCAGTCATCAGATGCTAATAGTTTTCCTGGGCCTGATTCAGACAGTTAAGGCATCAAGTCTCCTGTATGTAGCTTTTACTACAGGTCATCAAAACATGGTTTCCATTTTCAGATCACATGAATACTAGGTTTAGGTTTTGGGGTAAGTTTTTTTTGAAGGTCGGAGACTATTTTTTGTTTTACCTAATAAGGCCTTTGACTCAAACTAGCCAGGACAGTACTGGAAAACCAGACTTGTGTACGTCACTTAGGAATGTACAGCAGCACAGTAAAGACGAGCAAAGCCAGAGAAATGTGGACTCTGCTGTTGGCCACAAAGTCTGATGAACTTAAACCGAAACTCCTCCTTCCCATGCTCCAGGCATGGTCTCCCAGGGCTCAGTATGGATTTTGGTAGGGTGACCAGATGTCCTGTTTTTATAGGGACAGTCCCGTTTTTTGGGACTTTTTCTGTAATAGGCGCCTATTACCCCTCCCCCTCCCCGTCCCGTTTTTTCACAGTTGCTATCTGGTCACCCTAGGTTTTGGCCCTCCCTGTACAATCACCAGGCTTTATGGATGGGCTTCAACTTTTCCTCTGTTGGGATAGCACTGGAGGAAAGTATCCACTACCCATGTCCTGCAAATGGGCTCCTCTGGGATTTTTCTTTCAGTTTGTGGTGAAAACAGCATCCCTGTGTCTTGACATAAACATCAAACCAAACTTGCTATTTCGGTGTTTTGCACAAATGGTTAGGGTAAGATCCCAATTCTCCCCAAACCATTCTCCAAACCCTCACACATATATTCTCTGGTTCTCTGGCTGTAGTTCCTTCTGTTACCTGGCTAAACCAGTACATTAATGTTGGTGCTTAAAGAATGAGTTATGACACGATGGTTTAGAACTCAGAAGATCTGGGGTTTGTTTACCTCACCCACCATGTCTCTCTAGTATCCTGGGACCGACATGGCGACAACTGTACTGCATGCAGTAGGTCAGTCATAGAGCCAGACATTGCCCTGAGAGGGTGATATCCAGTCCAAATGTTTAAACTCAGCTTTTACATTTTACCTTTTGTTTCACTTTTTTGTCATAAATGTCACTCCTTTGAATATATGCTAAGATGATGATGTAATGTCTACAATTTACAGCAGAATATGTTATTTTCTAGATGCACTGCTTGAAATCAGGTGTGTGTGGGGGGTGGTTTCTTCCAGACTCCATGTTTTTTTTCACAAGTGAACTAGTGCTCATGGAAAGAGGGGAGTTGGAGGAACCTATAATTTATTAGTGTGGAGCACTCACTGGCTGTCTATTTTTAAAGGTGACAATTATAGCATGTTAAGCTGTCTGCACTTAGGACATAATAAATGATGTCGCAGTAATAACAACAGGGTTCAGCCATAACAAACCTGCCAACGTTCCATAAATAAGGCCTCACCCATTTAATCACTAATTATTATTTGAATGCTGATTCTTCAGATTACTGAAATGAGCTGCCTTAAAAATATGAGCTATGTTAACCTAGGGCAATGTTAAAACATGTCCAAGTGTAACATACTAGTTTATTGTGAAGCAATCTGTTCGTTTTTATAACAAAATTAGAACAGGAAAAATAAACCTTATATAGGGATATCAGCCATATGAAACAAAAGTCTTTTTGAAACTCTTGCCTGAAATCATAGCCTGTATACTGAATTAGGTGAGCAAAGCAGCAGGTCATCATTAATGAGTAGGACCACAGTTGTGATTATGCCCTTATAACATGATCGATTTGCAAGATGTCTGGGCTGAAAGGAATTATAGAACCCACAGAGAAAAGATACCGAAGGTATAGTGCCTAAAGACTCAGTATAAGGGGGGCTTCCATTTTTTTGGTATGCAACTGATTAAATCACAGAGTTACTTAAGACTAGCGTCATCTAACTTTTCAGGAAATTGAAATCTTTCCAGGTTAATTATTTTGTATTTTTGAGTTTTTATATATATATATATATATATATATATATATATATATATATAGTCAAGTGACTGGACAAAGCAGTGTTAAAAATTCAACCGCACTAATTACTAGCTGAGCAGTATAAAAACCTCTGAATAAATGTCAGTCTAGGAGATAAGCTCTTATCTTAATCTAATGACTCCACAGACTTAATTTGTCAGGCCAGCCTAGTTGATGAAAAACAGGTTTCTATTCTCCAGTGTTAGTAGCAACATCTTTCCAAATCTTTGAAGTTGGATAGTAATACCATCAGTGTCATCCTGCAAAAATCTTGTGACCAAGCCAATTTAATTCCTATTGTCCTGTTACACTAATTAAAGTTGTTTTACCCCCATTGGTCTGAGATAGCTGAAAACGAAGCCAATTTATTTTTAGATTTGTTACATTCTGGGCTAATCACACTTACCCATTTTTTTTCTCAAAAATGTGTTAATATTTGTGGATCTCCTCTGGTATTAGAAAGCCAGGATTTTTAAAGACAGCCTATAAAGAAAGCACCATGATAGACCAAGACAATGCCTGTGGTTTAGAGCAAAAAACTCACCTATCGGAGTGGAATTATTCTGAGTTCAGGTAATGCATTTGAGTCTAAATGATGATTTTTGTCCTATAGAGCATCTTTCATAAAGGAGCATTTGACATACTTAGAGCTAAATACAACATGTGTACCGGCTATTCAGGCAGAGTGGATTAACAAACACAAGGAATTTGGCAACAATTAATAATTCCAATTCATTACCCTCCCACTCTTCAGCCAACTACTCTTACATGGACCTAGCAATTATTTTGTTGCACAGTACCCCATTACAAAGGATGTCCTCTATGTAAGGGTAAATACCCCAATACTTGGCTTAGGATAATATTGGGATTTGAGGAGGGTTTTTTTGGCGGTGAGTTTTATTTAGATCAGATTCAGGAATATTTTAAGTTAGAAAACCTGAATGGAAATTACAGGGTTAAAATGTGATCCATGGGCATCAGGGTAAAGACAGCAGCAATGGAATCCCCAAAGTAGCAAGAGGAAACGACCATTTTTAACATATAGGGCCTGGTGCATTGGTTTTTATGGCAGCATAATGCCATTGACTGCAGCGGAATTACACTGGCATAAAACCAGTGTAATGGAGTGGAGAATCAGCCACATATTTTTTTAATGGGTGTAACTTCAGAATTATTAAGCCACAGCAGTCTCATGTCGGAGCAGCCGAAGCCAGCCACTGATTGGTCCGAATGCTCTGGTGGTGCATAGAAAGCTCGCCTTTGCGCTGTGCATGTGCAGAGCTGAGTGTTTTCTGATTCGTAGGTCAGACACATTTCACTTCCCAAATAAGGTCACTTTGCTGGGTGCTCTAGTAGTCAGTCAGTCTGTTTGATCAGCCCTACTACCCTCCATTATCAGATTTTTTTTTACAGTGATGCTGACACCAGCCTGTCTGCCACCTGCAGTGAAAAACCTGCCTCATCTCATACACAAATCATCCTCATAGAACGATAGCTTATTGGGGTTACGCTGTACTACACACCCCTAGGGTGTCAGTAGCATGTCTGGCCTACCACATCTCAGAGGCAAGCATTGTAGATGTTTCAGCAGCTAGGGTTTGTAGCTACTGCTGGGCTCCCCCATAAGTTCCACACAGACCTGCACCCAGCTGTAAAATCCAGCAGTCACAGCTGGTTCCACATGTGGCTCTGTCCACAGTTCTGGGGGCAGCTCTCCAGCTCCCTACTACTTTAGAGCTTCCACTCCCCAAAAGAGCCAACCCAGGCACGTTCTGGTTCAGGACCTTTCCCTTTACTTGGCCACGGGAAAGGGAATTGCAACAGGGTAGGGGCTGATGGGAAACATTGTCCCTGTTTAGCCAGGAGGAAGGGGATGTATAATTGGGATGTGGCTGAGGGAAATTGTAGTCCCCTGCTTTGCAGAGCCATCACATCTGCCTCATTTCATACACAAATCCATCTCAAGGAATGGTAGCATTGACAGGACTGCTGTGAACCAGATGGTCAGTTGGTCCATGTTTTAATCTCTGATTGATAGCTCTGTATTTTCTCCAGATTGTGGCTCATCAAGCTGGGCTGGAAGATATCAAATTATTTTGATATCTTGTTTGGAAGTTGGTTACATCCCCTAGCTGCTCTTTAAACTCAATAAGAAAGTTACTCTGGTAGAGGCAAGATTACCATAAAGGGAGCTGGAGGCAGGTATGACAGTCTTGCATTTGTGAAAACTTTTAGAAAGGAAGATCTTTGTAGGTGAACATCTGGTGTTTGTAAGACAACAGATACTGCACTGAAGGATAATATAGACAACTTTGAGATAGCTAATCAGGTTCTTCTCATCTCAGAATCCAGTACACTATTTATTTAATGTTTGTAATATGCCCATTCCCCATCTTTGGCAACGTGGGGTGAGACACTGTGCTGTCTCTCTAGGAGCTGGAACACAAAACTCACAGCCCAAGAGGAGGGGGCTTTGGTGGCTTTAAAACACCAGTATGCTCTTTTGATCCTGGATTATTGCATGGGTCCCCATGGAATTAGACAGCCTTAGGGTCTGAAGTTACAGTAGTCTGTCCCTGGCTGCCTACAGGCTGCAGTGCAGTGCTACCTGGAATCTCTGCTGTGCTGAGGCCCTGCCTTTCCACCCTTAGCCCAGAGTGTGCAAGTGGTCTCCCCAAGGCAGCCCTATGGCTGTCTTTCACAGGGCTTGCGCCAGGGAATCCTCCCCCAGCCAGATTTGGGGCTTTAAGAGCCCTTTCACATCACTCCAGCCTGTTCACCTGGCATAAAGGAGAGCAGAGTTGGGGGAGGGGGGAGGGGTAAGGATCTCACCCTGTGGAACTACTGCTATACATTTTCCAAGTTTGAATTTCAAAGTCCTTCATATGAAACATACAAGGGATTTTTTTAACAGTTTGGATGAGTTCACACGGTAGCGTACTGTCAACTGCTCCCAGGAGTAAACATTACATATATCCTCAGGCCAGGGAGAGGTGCAGAATACTACCATGTGAAACTACCTGGGATTTCAAAGGAGACCTGGAAAGACAGGGCAGGCAAGTCACGTAGGACCTGATTTGTAAAGGTCTTTACATACCTAAGATGCAGATAGGCAACAAGTGAGCTTGTCAAAAGTGCCCAGACATTTAACGATCAATGGTAGTTAGGCATTTAGGCACTTTTGAAAATCCTATTAGGCACCTATCTGCATCTTTAGGTGCCCAAAGACCTTTTTAAATCTGTCCCTTAACCTGCAAGCCAGAGGACTCTTCTGACCAAAGGCTAAATTATGTACATTGATTTCATTATAGAAATGACTGTTCATGCTGGTTAAAATTAGGGCTATGGGCTGGGGTGGCATGTTTCCAGGAGAACGCATGGCTCCTCATTCTTCCCACTATAGGTCACTTTTAAATTCACCATGTAGCTGAAAGAGAAAATGAACATATTAAAGTGAAATTTTCAAAGTAACATTAGAATCCCTTCTCACTGCTGAAATCCCATCTATTGATCCAATCAAATGAATTATCCCAGGCTGCACAGCCACCTCAGACATGCTTATTACTGAAATTCTTTAGGTGCACCTGTGACCTTCTTTAAAAAGTAATAGCAACGCAAGCTGATCAGGGTAAAAAATAAAAACACAAGGGGTGAAATCCTGTCCCTACTGAAGTCAATGGCAAAACTCCTATTGACATCAGCCAGGCCAGTATTACCCCCAAGGTGTCTGCAAACAGAATACAGGAAAGAGTTGACAGTTTCTTATGCCTTGTGTGTGTGTTTGGGTGAGTGTGCGTGTGTTTGTGTGTGTGTGGGAGGGGGGAAGGGGAGGCACACGCTTTGTGTGTTAATGTACAAGGCTTGCTTTGGCTTTAAGTGCTGTTTAACTATAAAAGTTAATGGCTTTGATGTTGCATACCTAAAAGGAAGTGTTTTGCCAAATGTTTGGGCTCGACAGTCTTAATTCAATGTGTCATATAGGAGGAAAGCATGTTAGCATATAGTTATGATTTATTGCTGCTATCTTAGCACTAGAGACATTTGGAGTGTGCACTATCTCAGGTTTGGTATCTATCGGGGCTTCTCAGGTGAAAATCACAACTGCTCTTTTACCTCTCCATGTAAAAATCACTTGGTGGGTCACCTAGCATGTGCTGGTTTCAATCTGGTGCTGGTGGTCCTGTTTCTGATTTGTGAGGCAGGGATGAGAATTGAGAGGGGTTCAAGACAGGAGAGCAGAAACCTGTGTTTTTGTATTGGTCAGGCAGGGCTGCACTGGCAGCGGTATTGGAGCACTACTAGTTACTCCAGAGCACAGCTCTGAGGCATGTGCAGTGTTCTGAAACCCAAGGAGGCATGAGGTGAGACTAGGTGGGGTGTCCGAGCAGGGCACCACAACCAACTGCAATAACTACAAAAGGGAGAAAGAAAACCAACAACCTGGTAAGTCAGTAAATAAGAGGTAACAGAATGCATGTAACTTGAAGGGGAGCATCACGTATCTACAAAGCTGGTTATCAAGTCTCCTATAAAACCAGTACAAACAGAGGAATAAAATGTATAATCTGATAATTCTGCCATCTGGTTATCATTGGCTGCAAGGACTGTTAACTACATAGTGCCAGTGTGGCTAGAAAGCAATTTGGGTTAATCTCTCTAGTTCAAAAACATGATATCTGGTGATTGGAGGATAGTATCCAAATATGTCTTCTAATACATGCACTTCTAATCATTCAGTGAGGAAAACATCTTTCTAGTAACTATTATTATAAATAAATATCCTTTTAAGGTGTCCTTCACAATAGTACATGGCCTATGTTACATAAATAAGTGATAGTTAATGGCAGTTTCACTCTTTCTGAAGTATTTACACATGACAGAGTGATCAATGTGGTTGCAAAATAAGAAGAAACTCCTAGAGTATTGGAAGCCATTTCTCCAAAAGATGTTTCCATCAACTATTGTATCACTGCAGGAACTTTGGCCTCAGGCAAACCAACCATTTTATACCCAATGCAATATGCTGACTATATAGTCACCATGAAGCGATTTGGAATGTACTGGGAAGCCAACATTTACATAGAAGATTGCAGAGATGCTTCAGGAGCACTGATTAAGAACATAAGATTGGCCATACTGGGCAGGGCCAGCTCCAGGCACCAGCTTGTCAAGCAGGTGCTTGGGGCGGCCACTCCGGAGAGGGGCGGCACATCCAGCTATTCGGTGGACGGTCCCTCACTCCGGCTCGGAGCGTAGGACCTCCCGCTGAATTGCCGCCGCAGATCGCGATCGCGGCTTTTTTTTTTTTTGGCTGCTTGGGGTGGCCAAAACCCTGGAGCCGGCCCTGATACTGGGTCAGACCAATGGACCAGTATCCTGTCTTCCAACAGTGGCCAATGCCAGGTGCCCCAGAGGGAATGAACGGAACAGATCAAGTGATCCATCCCCTTTCGCCATTCCCAGCTTTTGACCAGGATAATATGGTATTGCAATTGGGTCTATAGGTTCCTGTTTCCAATCCCGCAACTTGCTGAATGGTGCAGAGGGGAGCAAACCGAGGCGAAAAAATGCACAGGAGCAGGCACACATGAAAAGGAAAAGTAGACACGTAGGCTATTCCATCGGCTTCTCTCCTTGCATCTGTTCTGTGTCCTCCGCAACCTAGCTGAACAGTCAATGGGTCATGCAGTAATAGGGGCTGCGGCCAACAAGTTTGATGGGTAGGGGAGGCGCCATGGGCCCTTCTAAGTGAGATGTTCAGATACAATATTCAGACACAAGTGCTTTGAGACTATGGTGATGCAGGTCATATAAGTACCTAGTTAGATAACCACCCATGAGAGCTCGTGCATAATACTGGCTGAACTTGTGTGATGTATGAGCTCCAGTGGAGTGATCAGACTTGTTGGCCGCAGCCCTTATTATTGCATGACCAATTGACTGTTCAGCTACGTTGTGGAGGACACAGAACAGGTGCAAGGAGAGAAGCTGATGGAATAGCCTACTTGTCTTGAGGTCACAGAGCACAACTGTGTCAGCATGGCAACTGGGCCAGTCATTTCGCCAGTTGGCGCTGGAGGAGCTGTTGGAGCTGAACATGGAAGTTCCTTTGCAGCTCAGACTGGGATTTTGTGGGGGTGGGCCTGGTTTCCCCCTGGAACCTCAGCCTTTGAAGCTTTTTCTGTATATACACTGTGGTCTGTCTGCTATATGGAGGGGCGAGTGCAGCTAACCTGTGGCCCTTACAGCACTGCAGCGTTCTATAACTAGTTTGTTCCTTGTGTGCATGTTTATGTGGTGCATTGGTCCAGAAGTTCATTTATGTCCATTTAACACTGCTCACTGATGGGTGAAAAGATTGTTAGTCTGGAGACCCTGGAGCAATTTTGGCTGGGTCACTTTCATGGTCAGTGGCTGATTCAGTGTTGCCAAACCTGTAGCTGCAGGAGCACACCGGGGCAGGTTGAAATGCTAGTTTTAGGTTTATTGCTTGTCCTCTAGTAGGGCATGTGTGTGGAGAATGAACTGCTCTGTGGAGATAACTTCAACCCCCAGGGGAATCAAGAGCCCCCCCCACTTTACCTTAGCCACATCAGGGACATATCAAAGGTTCCCCCTCCGCCTATTTAACAGGGAACCTCCATCCGCTATTCTACACAGACACAAATACCAATAACTATTTCCCCGTGGTCTTCGCACCCTGCAATTGGATTGAACACCTTTATCCTGGGAAGAGAGGGAACTATGCTGGTTCTTGGGCCTTGCAGCAAGGGTTCCCAGTCAAACAACTTAGCAGGAGGCCTTAGATTTGCTTGAACAAGCCCTCTGTGTCTTTTTCACAGCGATCAAAGTGACTGTTTGTGGTTTTCAATTCATTTTTTGCATATGGGAGAGAGGATGGCTTTGTGTAATGACTTTTAAAATACTTCAAAAGAACTTGAATCAGTACATGGCTGTGCTATATACAAATTAAAATAATTGATTTTTGGCAGCCTTTTTAAAAGATATATAAATTTAAGGGATCATGTTTCTGATACCTTTTTTTTTTTTTTTTTGGTTTTTTTTTTCTGTTGACTTTCAGAGCTGGAATTCAGCCACCAAAACAACAAGAGCTGCCCGCTTTCATTTAATCTGACCTCCCATCATGGGAGCCATTGGAGAGTCTTCTTGAACTTCCATGGCTCAGATGTGGTGGGCCTTGGCCTAGTTCCAACACTGCACCTTTCCCTTTCATTTCTGCTTTGAGACCTTCACATGGAGTAAGAGCAACTGCCTGACACCCAACAGGCATAGACCCTTTCGAGAACTATTTTCTTTCCCTCTTTCTCCATCAGTGAAAGCCAATATCCTTACCCAGGCAGAGCTGCACCTGGGCTGTATTCATTCTATACACTGATGACATTGGGTCCTGCACTATCTGTGCTGACCTAAATATAGCTCTCAATTAACATTGCATTTCAAGAATTGGAAAATTTCCCAGAAGTCCATTCTTTTTTCCTCCTTTTTTGTTTCATTACATTTTGCAGTAATAATACACAAGCCTGTAGAAAACATGACGGGTAATGAAAAAATGTAATTAATATAAGCAGTGTAAAGCATGTTTTTTTCCCTCTGTTGTCCTTGCAGAAAATTGCTGCTTTAAACTGAGCAGGATGTGAAAATGATAGAGCAAACAGTAATATGCTGTGCTTTGTAAATATCTTATGCTAAATAGTTAAGTCAACTGCTGTTTATTTTTTTTACTTTGTGTCACAAATTCTTTTAATTTTTTGTTTCACTCTAAAAGACGTCATTGGGCTAACTACATTTTTTGTACTGCTGCTTATTCAATCAAATGTGCAGGATTGGCCATTCAATCTTTTCTTACAGACGCCTGTCTCTAGGTTCTGAAATGCAAGATATGTGCTGCAAAAGTATATCGGGCCAGAGCTTCAGCAGATGTAAATCTATGGCACTACACTGGTTTACATCAGCTGAGGCTCTGGTCCCATTGTTTTTCAATTTAAAAAAAGAAAAAAGTGCTCTCCTATTTAAAACAACACCCCCCACCCCAAGTTTCGAAAGTAATTGCCCCAAACCCTGCAGTTACACTATTATAACCTGTAGTGTTTTGGACTGTTACTCCAGGACACTAGTATTATTTTTTTATTAGGCTTCCTTCCTACAATTTCATAATGGGGCCTGAGCAATATTAAGTAAAAATTAAACCAAGATGATGTAGTAGATGCCAGCTCTCCTTAGGATATTTCTCTTTGGCTATCTGTAGAAGTTGTAATATCTAGAGATAGCTGAAGGTCACAACATAGTCGCTAAGCCGTAATACAAAACAGAATTCTAGACACATCTTGTATGGCCAGACAAGAAACTGCTTATGGTTTATTTTCCATTTTTTCCCCCTGCAGCTGACATCCAGCATTAGTTATTGTTTATTTTTGTCTTGTTCCTGATTCTAAAGGCCCCAGTTTATGTGAACTTTCAGATAGCACTCAGGGCCTCTTTGCTTCATCCCCTCTGAGCCAGTTGGTTCCCTTGTGAAGGTAAGTTTCCCCAGTTGAAAATCTGTGCCTCTCTCCTGTGGCATTCTGTGCAGCCATTTGGAGTCCCAGATGTAGGAAATGAAATAATCCACGCTCATACAGTCATGAAAGTGCCCATCTGGCACACAGGAACATCACGCATTGGAAGCACACAAGCGTGAGCTCACTTTTGTTATGGCATTTCATAAACAGAGATGCAACGAGCCAGCAAGTAAGGTCTTTTGGATAATAACAATCATTTGCACCACACATTGTGCTTAAAAAGGGGGGAAGGGAGAAAAAAATCAAGAAAAAAATGAGAACATTTGTTCTGAGGGATCTAAGGAGAAATTTCTACTCACAACTGTTTTTTTCCACTGGCCTGCTGTATTTACAACTATAGATGTGTGTATACGTAGGACACACTGGTGACGGCTGAAGTCTAGGCAGTTAATTCTTAGTTAACGCACTTCCTAAATCTCGTCTTTCTTGCCCTTTTATCTAAGAAAGGCAGTAGCAGAATTTACTGACAAGAATGATTTCTATATAAACAAATCACGTTACTGCTTTCTAATCACAAAACCAAACTCCCAAGAACTGTCTAATAAATGACCTCAACTCTCATTTTTTTGAAGTACACAGACCAGATTAAAGACAGCAACAGATAAACCAGAAGAGAACAAAGTGTGTGTGTGTGTGTGTGTGTGTGTGTGTGTGCGCGCTGTTGATCTCTGGAGTTATAATTACCGAACAAGGCAGATGTGTAAATTAATCCTGCTGGGGCAGGTTGCACCAGTCCCCCAATCAATTCAAAATGTTAACACTGTTTACTTGGAGATACCAGGATTTCATTGGGATATGTTGTCCAGTGAAAATCAGGAAGCACTGACCAGTCCAAAATGATGAACTCAGTTCAACACTATTAAGTAAAGTGAGATTATTTTGTATTATTTTAGCTTTGCAAAGTAATTGGAAAAAACCCCCACCCTCAGCATTTTGTTGGCTGTTATTGCATGCTGGAAGAAAAAAACCCTCAGGATATATTGAACTTCCAAAATAACATTGGTAGTTCATCCAACAATTTTAGATATTCAGAGGAGAGGTTTTCAAAGGGATGAGATTTTCAGAGGCAAAGAGGAGCATAGGATGGCTGTCATACCTCCAGATTAAAAAAAAAGTACCCATTTCACATGATGTGGGTGTGGGCATGCCCTGGGCAGAAGCATGCCACGCAGTGGTTTATGAACGTTATAAAATATGGATACCAGTAAAAGAAAATACTCTCTGCATTGTATATGAGCTACTTTTGTATTGTACTTGGCAAACAATGCCTGGTCTGGTATATTTTAAACACTAAATGCTAAGTTGTGAACACAATGAGAAGTTTGTAAATATGATAGACCATTACACTATACGGCTTCTCATTTGAAAAGTCATTTGTGCAAGAAATGATTACTGACCCATGATATGTAAATGACTGAAATGCAGAAATTAATATTTGGGTCAACTCATGTACTTTTCAACCATGAAATGAAAAGCTCAATATTCACATTCTAATTCATACATGAAAGCATTGCAGCACTATTACTTGGCTATTGTATTCATTTATTATTGTCTTAATTAATGATACACAGAGTCATATCGCTACTATCAGACTGATGAAAGAGTTGCTATTCCACACTGATGTTTTGACACAGGAATATTCCTTCCTCTTGGCCTTTCTTGTACTGGCAATTATGGGCCAAATTCAGGCCAGGTGTAAGCATGTGAACACTATTATTTGCATAGTGTCTGAATTTAGCTCTAAAGTGCCCAAAACATTCCAGTTGCACATACAGGACTGGTTCCTCTTGACTATGCACATTGGGCCTGAGTCTGATATCACTTACATGGGGTTCATGCCAATGTGACTCCATTGAATTCGTTGGACTCACTCCAGAAGTACATTGGTGGGAATAAGAGAGAATCAGGTCCATCAGCTGCCTTTATTTACAGGATGTATTTATTTTCAGTCCTTTAATCGAAGGGTTCTTTTCCTGTTCCCTTGCATGCAAGGAAGAGTCCGTGGGAACATGTAGCTTCTATTGACATTAATGGGCGCTACAGCTTTGTATTGATGGAAACTCAATGTGCTGCTCCGTTCAGGTTGATTTCTATTACAGTGACTTTAGTGCTCATAAAACATGCCAGATCAGCAACCTCACAGATTCAAGCCCCCTGTTTCTCCATAGAGCAAGTGCAACATGCGCAGCAGCAGCAGCACTAGATCATTTCATCCTACCAGTGCACCTATGCCTCCCCTCCCCCCTAAGTAATGAGGAGGCAACCACCTGAATCAGTGAGAGGGTAGCTGATTATCTATGGCTACCCAATGTTGGACTCTCTGATGAGATTGCCAGAAAAGGTTCCAGCAGTGATCATAGAATCATAGAAGATTAGGGTTGGAAGAGACCTCGGAGGTCATCTAGTCCAACCCCCTGCTCAAGGCAGGATCAATCCCCAACTAAATCATCCCAGCCAGGGCTTTGTCAAGCTGGGCCTTAAAAAACCTCTAAGGATAGAGATTCCACCACCTCCCTAGGTAACCCATTCCAGTGCTTCACCACCCTCCTAGTGAAATAGTGTTTCCTAATATTCAACCGAGACCTCCCCCACTGCAACTTGAGACCATTGCTCCTCGTTCTGTCATTTGCCACTGCTGAGAACAGCAGAACTCTATCTCTTTGGAACCCCACTTCAGGTAATTGAAGGCTGCTATCAAATCTCCCCTCACTTGTCTCTGCTGCGGACTAAACAAACCCAGTTCCCTCAGCCTCTCCTTGTAATCTCCCAGCCCCCTAATCATTTTCGTTGCCCTCCGCTGGACTCTCTCTAATTTGCCCACATCCCTTCTGTAGTGGGGGGCCCAAAACTGGATTCAATACTCCAGATGTGGCCTGACCCGTGCCGAATAGAGGGGAATAATCACTTCCCTCAATCTGCTGGCAACGCTCCTACTAATGCAGCCCAATATGCCGTTAGCCTTCTTGGCAACAAGGGCACACTGCTGACTCAGCTTCTCATCCACTGTAATCCCCAGGTCCTTTTCTGAAGAACTGCTGCTTAGCCAGTCGGTCCCCAGCCTGTAGAGTGCATGGGATTCTTCCTTCCTAAGTGCAGGACTCTGCACTTGTCTTTGTTGAACCTCATCAGATTTATTTTGGCCCAATCCTCCAATTTGTCTAGGTGACTCTGGACCCTATCTCTATCCTCCAGCGTATTTACCTCTCCCCCCAGCTTAGTGTCATCTGCGAACTTGCTGAGGGTGCAATCCATCCCATCATCCAGCTAATTAATAGAGATGTTGAACAAAACCGGCCCCAGAACCAACCCCTGGGGTACTTCACTTGATACCAACTGCCAACTAGACATTGAGCCATTGATCACTACCCGTTGAGCCCGACAATTTAGCCACCTTTCTATTCACCTTATAGTCCATTCATCCAATCCATACTTCTTGATGACGGTTTGTGTGATATGGTCAGGTCTTGTACTGAGCTCACCCCTTCATTTCCAGTTCACTTGGTGCCAAACTTGGCTGGATTTGAATTGGTGACTCAGAGTGAAAAGGCCTTGTAGCTCCTTGCAGAGCCCTTAAGCTATCCTGTCCCGCTCAGGTGGGTTTTTGATACGCAGAAGCTGATGATGTGGGAGATTTCTTCATCAAAAGTAAATAGCACCTCCTTTTGAGATTCATGCACATAGAGGATGCCACAGGAGAAGATGCAGAGTGACCATTACCCACTAGTGCCCCTATGCAGAAGGCAGCCATAATGTGACTGCAAACATTCTGGAGAAAGGGAAGAAGCAAGTGCTTAATACCTTATAGGAGGTAGAATGGGACGGGGACGTGGCCACTTATCCACCAGCAAGCACGGGGCTGGCACCAGTGGAGGGTGTGTGCACTATACTTACCCACTCCAGAATGCCCCTAGAGCTACCTCCCACCACCATATGGTTTTTAGGAGCCACAGAAGAGCCTGGAAATTATAGGTGTCACTTGACTCAGACTCCCTAAAGACAACAATAATTTAAATACAAAACAGAACCTGAATGCAAGCATATTGATTATAAATAGAATTAACAGAGATGGGTTGTACAGAATAATGCAGATAATTCATAGTTGCAAAGCCAGGCAGGTAAATCAGGACTAACACACTGAGCTTCCTATGTTTCATGAAATCAACCTACCCTATAATAGATGATAAAATACTGTCTACGAATGATGCTAAGAGTCTGACTTAAAACAATCAAGCAAAGAAATACTGAATCAAGGCTGCTGCTATGTACCTGCTCATAATTAACTATGTTTATTGGAATCATGCCTGCAATGCTGGGCCTGATTTTGGGTCCTCCAAATCAGCTTTGTGGCAGTCTGTTGATGCACATCAGTTTTAAAGCCAGTGAATCTTGCTGGATGAGGCTCCTCCTGATATGGGAGAACCTTTGGACAGTGAAGAGGCACAGCTACTGCATCACCTCTTCTCACCAGCGTAGAAGGCACATCAGCTGGAATAATCTTGGAAATACCTGGCCAGATTGTCAAAGGACAGCCTCTGTTTCTGAGAGTGCAATTTGCCCTTCATGTACAGGTGGCCACAAATTTTTTGCACCCATGGCTAAACTCACCATTTAGACAGGGAAGTACCCAATTTGCATTTGAACCAGGTATGAATCCAGACAAAATAAGAGGTGTCCACAAAGAACTGTGGGTGCAAACCATGCAAATACAATTTTTGCAGGGGTAATTTGTGCAAAAAAAAAAAAAAAAAAAAAAGGGGGTAGAAACCCCTTAAAAAATCAGGCACAAAAAGTTTAGCCAAATTTCAAAGAAATCATGAGATGAGAACATGGCCAAAGTGTATGCACACTGATACACATTTGTCTGCCAGTCCACTAGGGGCACTAGCAACAGTAATTGAGGCTCAGTCCTGCAAAGTGCTAAACATGCTGGCGACTAGACAGCAAGTGTGAAAAATTGGGACGGGGGTAGGGGGTAATAGGAGCCCATATTAAAAAAAGCCCCAAACATCGGGACTGTCCCTATAAAATCGGGACATCTGGTCACCCTAGCTGGCCTCAATACAGCAAAGTATTAAAGCACATGCTTAACTTAAAACATATGACTAGTCTATTGACTTCAATGGGTTTACACAAGTACTGAAAGTTAAGCACACATTTAAGTGCTTTCTTGGGCAGGGTGCCTCACCCCTTGAAGGATCCAGCCATAGAAGAGCAAGTGTATCAAGTACTGCTTCAGAGCAGGAGGTGTTGGTTTGATGCTCTTTGATTTTGCTCTGCCTACAGCTGAAGTGCCCCGTGCACTATGTGGCAGCACAATACTAACTGGGGATTGTCTAAATCATGCAACAACATACTATAATGTGCAGCCAAAATAAATAAATAAATGAATAGGAAGTGAGCCACTCCAGCTGACTCTAAGAGAAGTTGCAGAGTTTCAAAATTAATTTTTATTTTACCTTTAACCCCCTAAAAGAGAATTAATTGCAGCGTTTAAGGCTTTCCAAACATGTTATGGAACATGATGGGGATACACTGAAATAAACACAAACATTTAGATAAAGCCACCATTTTAATTGTATTAATTCTGCCAATTAATGATAATGGAAGATCCGTCCAATTAGCTAAATAGCTAATAGTTTTATCAAGCAGAGGCTGGCAATTTAGAGCAAACAAATTCTTTCTAATTTTATCCTCTTGCACACCAAGATATTTAAAGGATAATGGGGGATCCAATAAAGGATATTGCTCAAATAGAACTACATTTAAATCGCCTAATGGCTTTAAGAGTTTACCCCAATTAACAAATAATAAACTTGAACACGCGGTGATTTCCTGCATAACATCCATAATCTTGTTTTTTTTAAATTATAAATTAACATCTTCTCTGCATGGCTCTACATAGAGATAATCTGAGAAATAGCAACTGATTTCCCCCCTGAAAAATACGGCTGTCTCCTAAAACAAAGAGCGAAAGGCTCCAGTGCAATAGCAAAAAGTATCAGGGCAAAGGGACCCTCCTTTGCCACAATATATGAATCAGATCCAAACCATGATCATTTGTTTTAACATAACTGTGGATTTCAATAAAGAAGACTGACCCATTTAATGTATTTGAGGCCAAATCCTCCTGCTATCTAAATCTGAAATAAGTCAAGGCTATTGAAGAGAATCAAAAGCCTGTTCAAAATCAATAGCTGGAACAAATTCTTCATGATCATAATTTTGAGGATAAAAAATCCATTAAAGTGATGCTTTTGATTGCTATTAATGAAGCAGTCTGGAATAAATCCAGATGGATCCATATGGATAATTGAAGCTATTGTTTTCTCACATTTCACGGGGCCAAACTCTGGACCTGCTTCATATGCCAGTGATGGGCACAGTAGTTGTTTCCCACTGACTACACCCTGGGCTGACCGCTCCTGGGGATGGTTGGCATGGGCTGAAAAGGAAGGCGCAGGAGAAATGCAGAAGCTCAAGTAAATCAGCTTCCTGCCTGCACCACAGATCTCCAAACATTGCTCTTCCTGTGCATGTCCTGTGGAGGTTATTACAGGCTGCAGGCTGCAGTAACCTCTGAACAGCTGTTGTGGAGGGAAAAAGAGAGTGACAGAGAGAGAGCGGGACTGGAAAGCTCTGTAGGTTTAGAACAAAAATCATTTCCTCTCTGGGACAGTGGGGGAACAGCCTCTTCAACCAGCCATTTCAAAGCTGTAAGACAGACTGGGTGGTGCACGAGGGGACCCACATCCATTTAAGGTGCTTCAGTGGCTGACTGTCAATCTGCCAGCATGAGCCTGCCCTCTCTCGCAGACCTTAGGGGAGACACGCAACATCATCTTTCAGAACCCACATGGAGCAGAATTCTGGACACTATGAACTGGGCAAGGCTAGGGGCTGGGTGGGCTGTCTCAGAGGAGGACACATGTAGGCTCTTTGTGGCACGGAAACAGGGCAGGCCGCACAGGCCTGGTTGGGCAATATAGCACACATAGGCAGTATCTGAGCATGAATTTTTCATTCAGAGCTGAATAAAGGTGTTGTTCTATATGAACTTGGGAGGAACTGATTTTTCTTTCAATATCAAAACTGAACCCAAACTTAAAGATCTCAAGCAAAGACCCCTTCTGACATGAAAGCTGGACATCATGTCAGTAAACTTTGTATGAATATCACATTAGGTCAGAAAGGCACAGAGCTTCAACCTTGATTAACATCCTAAACTGTCTTTGAGTCATACCCTGTTTAAAAGCATATCCCCATCTGCTAACCTACTGACTTCACATTGTGCAACTGAATGCTCTATTTTTTATTATTAACTTCTACAACAGCAGATTTATAGAGGTGTTTATAAGTCTGCTGCTCTACCAGTAAAGGATCGTTAGTAACAGAACCATCTGCCTCTCTAACAGCTGAAATCATATTTAAAACTTAATCTCATCTTAACAACCAGCTAATATTTTCCTGTTGCCCCCATCTACGTCCCTACCCTTGGTTTAGCCCCCATTAACCATTATGTATCTATACAATCAGCGTGGTTTCTATTACAGGCCCTTCTTCTGGGCTGCACCCTGGCTACTTTGCATCTTAGCAGCAGCACAAAGTAGGAGCAGCTCCAGCAGGCTCTTCCCTGTAGAGGGGTAAGCCTCAGGTGGCATACAGCTAATAAAACAGCTCCTCTGTCACACCACTCCTTGTGACTGGGGTGGAGATTCCCTTGCCACTGACAGTCCCTGGCTGCCATAACATTCCCCTGGAACTTCTGGCCGCCAATGGAGATTACTGTGGCCTGAAGGCTCAGCGGCTACACCCTTTGGTGGTAGTTCTCAAGGAGGCGGTTACTGTTATTCATTTTATAATGACAAGTAGTTGTCACAGCTTTTATGGAGTTTGTATGATTACAGTGTTTGCCGCTCAATTAATCTTTCCCTTCTTTCCTGTTTCCTTATAGGGCCTCTCCATGCGACTCGCTCAAGGCCCTGAATGTGCTTGAATTGAACTGGTGGAGGCAGAGCATTCTCAAGACCAGCTTGGAACTAGTGGGGTGGCCACAGTCTTGGGAACACTTGTGTAATGTTGAGAGGCGTTTTGTGTGATTTGCAAGCATTCCATTGCTTGAACAGGTATTAGGAACAGCAACATTCTACAGCCTGGGCTACATGGTGTGTGAGTGTGTGCATATGTGTGGGGTAGAACCATACCCTACAGAGAAGAAAAAATATGATTTTACAGATGGATGTTTACAAGTGCTAAATCCTGAGGGACTAAATGGCTCAGGGAATATGTAATGGGCTCCAGTCTTTCTCCAATAACTTGCAAGTCCACATATGGCCAAGGTGAGTAGTAAGCAAAGGTCTCTATCATATAATGGCTGGGTAGTGGCCCCTGTGAAATGAGCAGGAGGCCTTAATCTGATTTGACAGGTATCCATATCACAAACTGTTGACACTCTTGTGGCAGACTTAGCAGAGAGGTGATGGACTGAGTGGTCTTAGAGAATGAACTGCCTTCTCATCCGCCTAGCAGGAATGCCTCCAGAGAAAGGATGAGGTAATTTGGCAGGCAGAGTCTTGCATGGCTGTTGCCCATACTGCACCTGTACTGGGTATGAAAAGAGGGCTTCAGGCTGTCAGTCTAGCACTTTTCATGGCCATTGAATTCATTTAAAAAGAAAAGTCTTAAATCATGAACCATATCTGCCAAAGGAGAGAGATTTTTCTTTGTACCTCGCCGGAGTAAAGGAAGGGTTATCTGCGTGTCTCTACCAATGCTAGTTCTTGGCAACGTACCTAACCCTCTAGTTAGTGTGGACTAAGGTGCTGTGTTGACAAGCCCTTAGACATTTCTGAATTAATACAGCCATACCACAATATTGAGGAAATCTGGCTATACACGTCCTACCTATTTTTTTAAAAAAGTGCATAGCTTCTGTTTGAAGTAAATGTTACTTGAAGAATAGCTACATGCACCTGAATCAGGAGTACCTTGTACTCTTCAACAGATTATTCCAAACCCTAAATATTTCATATAATCAGTTTCAATTTATCAGGTTTATCCATCATAAAATAAAAACAACAAACTTTTCTTTATATGAACTCCAATATTTGTTCACTGTGTTCTTTGCACTGAATGATTTTTCACCCCCGTGCAGGTGGCCAGCATGAAGCCTCATTTTGAGGATTGAAGTTGAACTTAAGTGCTACATAGGCTTGTGCTGGCCCTCAGCACAGGGTGAATTTCACCCATCATGAGCACCATAAGAGTCCACATAGCTTAAAGCAGGGGTTCTCGGCAAATCAAAAATCTAGATTTCCTGGCAATTTTAATAAACAAATTTGCACATTTTCATTCATAGTGACTTAGTGTTTGTTTTCAACTTTGACCTTGGGCGAACTTTTGGAGAGTCATCTGGGAAGAACAAAACCCTCTCAGTGTTGAAGTTCAGAGTCTTATCACAGCAGGCCCAGATCACAATTAAATGTACATCTCAAACATTCAAGCAGTAAAAGAAAGTGTAACTTGTGTCGAGCTGCCCAGAGGTAGCAATACAGGAGGTACAGGTGAGCATTTTCTGCATCAATAGATCTAGTAGACAGGGATGGTTCAATCAGTCCTGTCCCAAACACCTACAATATACCTGATTAGATGACGGTAAATTCAGTCCAATAGTCGCTGGCAGGGATTGTTTACAGGCTTGATCCTCTTCTCACTTACACCAGCTTTAATCAGGATTAACTCAGTTTAGATCAGTGGATTTACATTGGTGTGAAATCAATTTAAGTGTCTGATCTAAAACCCATTGAAGTATTTCCAATTGACTTCAACGGGCTTTGGATCAGGCCCTAAATGAGACTGGAATCAGACCGAGATATCCAGAACTGGTTTTGTGTTTTGGGAGCGGGTGGGGAAGGCGATTTGGGGAATAGCAAATAGAGATTTCCTGTTAAATAGAACAAGGAGGGAAACATGCCCCACTCATGTTTGAGATAGACTGAGAGACGCAGGGGTTTCCCAGGAGGCTCAAGGTGTTATTCCCAAAAGAGCTCTCCTTCAGTACGAAGCAGCTTGTCCTCCACATCTCCTGACTCTCCACTAAGCCAATATTATTGTGGAGAAACTGGAAGCAGCCTTTCAATCTTCGATGTTTTATTTAGCAAGAGTCATTTTTTGTAACAAATTAGAATTAATTGTCACTAATTTTTAAGTTATTTGTCTGTGCTGCTAATTCTTCCAGAATCTGCAGTTTTCCTTAACATCTCTTTGTACATTTCCTGACAGCAGTTCAGCTTGATAGAATCATAGAATATCAGGGTTGGAAGGGACCTCAGGAGGTCATCTAGTTCAACCCCCCGCTCAAAGCAGGACCAATCCCCAGACAGTTTTTTACCCCAGTTCCCTAAATGGCCCCCTCAAGGATTGAACTCACAACCCTGGGTTTAGTAGGCCAATGCTCAAACCACTGAGCTATCCCTCCCCCTCAGGAATAACTTTATTACCCCGCTAAACCACATTCAAGACCTTCAGACTTGAATATGCAGAGATAAAATCATCTTCTTTACCCTCAAAGAACAACTCACCTACCCCACCCATGTAGAGGAAAAGGCCAAACTCCAGGACCTGCAGTTTTACATTTACAATGAGCAGGTGTTTTTGGTGATTGTTTTTGCTGTTGCAGTTTTTGCCATACCAATCTTCTGTTGGTTTCTTCACCTTGGAGCCATATCAAAAGAGAGAAAATACTGTAATTAAACAGAACAATTCACAGAGACACAAGGGTACAAGTATGATCTAAAGTGGAAGTTCACCTTTTTGATCTGCACTGTTGATCTCTTATCTGTCTTGCAGATCTCTATTGCATAATCTGCAGATGGATGGATAGACCACCCATCAGTGTTAATAGAAGTGCCACATGTTGAACAAGTCATAAATGTGCAAAAGATTTGCCCTTGGGCCAAAGAAGACTTTTGCCCTATGTCAGAAATTATTATAGGTTCACAGAGCACATATCTAAAACATCCTACCAGAAGTCACTTGTTCTCCAGATGTTGGCTAACAAACTCTCTTGCACTTGAGCACTTCTGCTCATTGTAACCCAGATACTCAGGGGTAAACACAACAGAGAAACATTGGATTCATATTGTGGCGCTATGTTTCCTCAAAGGTTTCAGGATCCCAAAGCTTGCAGAATATTTCAGTCATTAAAATGTAATAAATCTGGTGAAATTTCAAAGTTTTTTTTACTGTACCATGGAGTTCAGTCTCCTGAAACTTTTTGTGAGATAGAGGATTATAAATTCCAGGGTCCAGCCAAATTCTAACTAAGGTAATTACACTCAGCCTATTTAACATTCTCCAGCAGTTTCAATTGGACATGGTAATCTTCACTTCCTGCATAAAACTGCTGTGTAGTAGTGCTGTGCATTATTCAGCATTTGCGGCATTTCCACCCTGGGGTAGCTTCATTTCACTGGTGGATGAAGTGATCTTCATGTGTTGTTTCTGTATCACATTTATGTTGGTAAAGTACTATCGGGTCCTTTGGAGATGAAAGATGCTATATCCAGGGAATACTGTTATAATAATCCTCTGCTATGATCTACTTCAGTGGGAAGATAAAAACAGTGTGTTCTGTTTTGTTCATGTAACTTATTTTAATGTAAAATATAATTACAGCACCCACCCAGGGTGTAAGTTATTGTGTAATTTTACAACTCCATACCTAGATGAGTGTTGGCATTCAATCTACATACCCACCACACCCACAACTGCACACATCCTATTGTGGCTAATTACATAATAATTTGTATGAGACAGATTAAAATCAGTTGTGCAAGTCTTTTTATTTCACTGCAAAGTAAAAATAAAAGATAGCAAAACAAATATGTAGTGAACACTAATACTCAGATAAGTTTCAGAATGTATCTTCCATCAGATTACATATAATAGTGCATACTCTAGACATATTTGAACACATGCTTGGCAGTCTCTTCATTACTGCTACATCAGGCAACATTTACTTTTAAAAAAAGTTTTATTATTACAAATGCAAAACAATCAGGAAGCACTAGTCCTAATTCTGCCTAGTTCTGAGTTACGAACAACTGTCATGACCAGGGATTAATTTTTTGCAGTCTATCCAGGGAAAGGAAGATCGCTCTTTACTATAATTCTGGGGTGGAATTTGGAAAAAAGAACCTCCTAAAATTAGGAATCACCTTGACAACTATCCCAAATATTGTTGTGCTAAGGAAGTGGAGATGAGCCTGAGCTATTCGAGATGGATCCAAATTTTCCAGAGGTTTGAACATGGTATCCTGATCCAGGTCTTTTAGTCTACTCATTACAGAGATTGGCTAGACATAAAGTTTGAATCTGTTTGGATTTAACTGCTGTCAAAATCTGGAGGCTTTAAGACCTGAGGCTTTAGCTGCCTCATACCTTAAAAGGTATATATTTTCAAAGTGTATATGTAGCATAGCTTTTACAACTAAGAGTTTCTACTCCAGCCACAGTTCATGGAAGAAAATACAGAGTTTTGGTTCCGTGCCAGGTGCTTTTATAATACGTTACACAATAAGTGCATCATACATGCTAAGTCTGGGGCAGCTTCCTTACATTGGTGCTATCAGGTCCCACTTAGGTTCCCAGAGTCTCAGGATCTTGTGACAGGAAGGATGGGAAAAAGCATGTGTTCTCAGGTGGAAGCCTGTTCTCCTGGGTGTTTGCCTCTTCCTGGGGACTCCTTTGAAGTGGGTAGAATTACAATTTTTTAAAATTTTGTCACTTTACTCCTATTCCTGCCCTCACCTAAATATTGCCATTGTAATCAGCAATCTTCCTTCTGCCAGGGAGTTGGCAATAGATGGAATTCCTCTGTTGTGGACAAGCTGGGGACACTCAGAATAAGTAGGAAGTTCAAATAGGCATGAGAAAGGTGCAGCTTGTCTCTATATTGCATGCAGGGAAACTAGGAAAAGCTCAGCAAAGTACCAAAAGTTATATTCCAAAATAACAGCAATGAGGTCACCATAGTGCTGGTCTTAACCAGTTTCAGAAGAAGTAGAAGAATCACTTACGGGGATGCCAGTTTCATAACTCTCCATCCTACCCTGCAACAATGTGGATCTGCCCATGATACTTGTTCTACTCAAGGCATCTCATTCACCTTAATGTGGCTCCTGCTGTCTCACATGCTCTCTCTTCCTCGCTGTCACCCTTAGCCCAATGCTTTGGCTGCCAAGGGCAAGGGGCACCATGTGCAGCCAAATGGTTCACACGTGCTTGGGACCAGCCTGGTGTCACCACTTGATAAGTACCTCCAGCAACTTCGACTTTGCACCAAGGACTGATGTTCCCTTTATATACTTGCTGCTTGCAAAATGTCATTTTTCAAAACTTCAAGATGTTTTTGATAGATGTGTTTGTCAAAAAGTGGACACAAGGATGCTCACACCAATGCTGAGGAAATATGGAATGTCTACGGATTTAATATTTATGGCGAATGCACTATATACATCACCTAAAACAGTGATCTGAACAGGTACTGGAACGACAAGCCCTTTGAAGTGCAAGTCAGACTGCACCGGGGTCAGCTCTCAGTCCGCTGCTGTTTATCATATTGATGGCCTATGTCAGCAGGAAGAACCCAATGCGAAAAGGGGAGAAGCTGCTATACACAGATGATATAGCAATAAGGGCATCCGCAAAAGAAGACCTAGAGGAAAAAGTAAATCAGTGGTCTGACCAGCTAAGCAGGCACGGGATGAAAATGAACATGACTAAGACTGAGGTCATGTGAGTCAGTAGAGGTGCCACAGGGAAACTGGATATAGAGATTAATGGACCATGACTAAACCAGAGTGACCAGTTCAAGTACCTTGGTGGCTGGGTTATGGAAGACAGCAAGCTTGAATGTGACTGCAGTCCAGATTGGAGAGTGCTGGATGAGTGTGGAATAACATCCTAGATGTTGCTTATGAGAAGCATACGCCACTGACACTGAGATTCCAAGTGTACTCCACAACGCTGTATGGTGAAGAAGCATGGGTAAGATACAGCAGGTTCATTGCCGACAGATGTTTGAGATGAGCTGTCTTTGCATAATAAAAAGAGTTACATGAAGGGACAGATTTAGAAATGAAAGCATTAGGATGGAAGTCAATGTCCGTGATGTGGCTGACAAAATCCAGGAAGTGCAACTTTGCTGGTTTGGACACGTGCACAGGATGAATGAAGAGGATTTGGGGACAGGACAGGGTGGTTGGAAAGAGACCCCAAGGAAAGCTGAAGCAGCGATGGATGGATTGCATCAAAGAAGATGGTAAGCAAGTGGACTTTAGTGCTGCCTTGGACAGAAGAAGATGGCAGATGCTTGCATGATAACTCGACCCCAGGGGATGAGATAAGGAGAAGAAAAAGACGAAGTGATTGTCAAAATCTCCCTAAAAAAAAAGAAAAAAGAATAATATCCCCCAAGGCTTTGTGATTTTATGACATTTGCCCAATCAGAAATGGCTGAGCTCATTTAAATATATTTTTATTTAATTTTTTTTTTAAAAATGCACCTGGCCTGACAACACAAGGGCTACATTGCTTCCTGATGTGATTTCAAATGGCTGAGAAATTAAAACACTGAAAAACGGGGTTTATAATGGAAATGCTGACAGACTATTAACTATAGCAGCACTGCTCTAATAAATGGAATGGCCTGTCATAATCTCTAGTTCATAAATATGCAAATACAAGGCAGAAGATTTGCTCCAAAGGATGTCTCTATAATTTTAACTGACCTTTACTGATACTAAATGAGCTTGTTGCTTCTGTTTTTGTGCATTAAATATAAAGTACAGGGAATCCTGCCTGTCTACCTACAAGGCCTACTCCGGTTTCCATTGAATTCAGCGGCAACACCGCCATTGTCTTCAGCTGAAGCAGGATGTTTCCTAAAACATATAGTTTAAACTGCTAAGCATTAAACTGAACTCTTGCCTGTGTTTAATTCTGTTCACATTTGTGTTAATTATGATTGCATTAATTCTCATTTAAATTAAGCACCTATTTTCCCCATGTGTCAAAGAGTCTGACCTGCCAACAAACACTCACTCATCTGATGAAAAACAGGCCATCAACACAATGATATAAAATTGAATTTTATCCAGTTTCCTGCTTTGGACCAAATGGAGGTAAATCCAGTGACTTAATATTTAATAATCTAAATGTAATTTGTTTTGTGTCTTTCATCACACAGTAAAGAATTGGATGAGAGCAGTTTTGCAGATTGGCCCCCTAATTATTTTAAGCTATTCATCCTGGTATCTGTCCCATTGATGCTCAGCCAAACTGCCAGCGGGGGAGAGATCTGTCCAATCCAGGAGCTAAATGAGTCACTGAGAGTCAATCTGTTTTTTCCCTTGCTGCTGGGGTTTCCTTGGGTCCTGGCCTTGCTCTGCTTCAGTCATACACACAGCTTCAGGCCGAAACCTTCTTTGGCTTTGACTGCCTCCTGTTTCCCCATCTCTGCTCTGCTCATCACAGCTGTTGATGGGTTCTGACCGGCTGGCCACAGAAGACCAACGCCTCGATCACATTGTTCTACAGTTCTCGCTCTGACGGAAAATGAAGACATCTTGGCCTCGTTGTATTTGCTGCTGCAGTAATACAATACGTATCTAGAGGGAAAGCAAAACACATGTACAAAATCTGTCATTTAGGTTAGATACTAATTTATCTGTCTTAAGTTCTGGGAACAATATTTGTACTTTTCCCAGTTAAGTTCCATAGAAACTGAATACTAATATGACTTTTTACAGCATGGAAAACAAATATGAAACAGAGAAAAAATACACTTGTGAGAAATATTAGCTGCTCAGTATTAAAATATCTGACAATACTCTGAATATAATTTCTAAACTGGAATATTTAGGTCCTAACTGTATTCACTAAAAAGCAAATTTCTTGATTCCTCCCTTTTAGGGTCAGGATTCAATTACACAAAAATATGCAGCCGACTTAAAGACTGCATGTAAGATTAAGATAACTGGTATTTCATGGCAAATGATTAAACTAGCTGACACAGTTTTATCCTGAACTTTGCCATTAAGACTGACATTTTTATGCAACGTACATTGTAGTCTGCTGGTAATCTAAACTGCTGTATGTCGTTCTTCTTTCAAGGGCTTTAAATAGCAAAGAACTGGTCTTCTTTACCCTTATTGCAAATGTACAGGAAATATGTGTACGCTGTAACAAGATGAACTGTCTCTGATTGGAGTGTACTTGGCTAACTTTAGAACCTGGTGGTTCTTATCCACCATATAAACAGCCCAAAGAAACAGCAAAGATGTTCAGAACACACACACTCAGATCTGCTGCATGTACGGGAATGAGGACATTTATACAGCTCTAATTGGGATGAGAACATGTCCTCTGCACAGCAAGTCAAAATAGAAAAAGTGGCAAAAGTCTCTTACCACGAGTATAACTATTCCTTTAATACAGTTGTAAGCAACTCTATACTTTATTGTCGTATGTATTAATACCACTGTTCCGGCTTTCTTTTCCTTGCTGGCAGGAAGCTATAGGAATGACTCTGTTAGAAAATGTAACAACAATGTAGGATCATGGGAACTGCCATTTTGGATAAGAACATATCCTAGTCCCATATCCTGTCTGTGTTAATAGCCAGTACCACATAACCAAAACAATTACTGGTACTGTAGAATGACCTACCTGTAAGAGACATTTCCTTCCCAATCCCCAGGTAGTCAGGCCTAGATCCTCCCACTGCAAGTTAGACACCTCAATACCTTAGCGGAGCCTGGCCTTAGTGGCTGGCTTATGCTCTCCATCTGAGGCTTTATGAAATGTTCATGCATGTATCATAGTTTGCTTTCTCCTGTGTGCTGACATGGTGATAAAAATCTCTGCTCACTGAAGGGGGTAATAAAGGTCTCTGTAGGACAGTATACTCAACTGCTTTGGGTCAGTTTCTCTGCTGGAATATGTTGTGGAAACTCCATTGAAGTCAATGGAGCTGTGCCCATTTATTCCAGCAGAGAATTGGCGCCTTGTGTTTAGTGCAGGATTCTCAGAGGTTTATGCATGACAGGAATTCCATGGCAATGTTGCTGGATTCCTTGTCAGTCATAAATAATTGAGTAAGATTAAGGACTCACTTTTACATCCTGGATTTTATATTAGTTCTAATACAGAACATAAAACACTGGTTTTACAAAGCATCTTCCACCGGAAGGAAAAAATATAGCTTTATACAGTAACACCAATTTTATGAAAGGATGACTTTCAATCAAAAGAAATTTACATGAAAACAGTTTCATTGTTTGAGAACTTATACGAATGCAGGACAACAGGACTCAACCTGATTCTCAGAAAATCAAACCATATGACCATCTGACAAATTGTGTTACTCAAAATTTCTCATCGCTCACATGTAGAAATGTCTCAGCTTTTAAATACTGTGTAGATGATATAGCAACTTTCACTTTTCTTTCTACATTTCAAACCTTGAAAAACTTTCATAACAGTTAATATGAATCATCTAGCATTTCCTATTCCAACATGTTACACTGATCATTCATTAACTATTAAAAATGAAGATAACTATCATGAATTTTGATATAACTCAAAGTGTTAGAAAGGATATACAAACAACTCACTCACTCGAGTAACTTTTAGATTACATATGAGGACACATCCACACTGTTCTTTATTGTCAAATGCAATGCATCACTCAATTATCCGTCCATTATTAGAATATTTTCTTTCACTCCTTAGCACAAGTAGTTTGGGTTTTCTCTGATACCCAGCACAAAAGCGTTCCAACCACTTTATAGTATATAGGCCTGATTTGGTCCCAGGGTAATTCCATTGATTTTGGAGATCAAAATCTTACCTAAGACACTACAAAGTTTTATCTCTAAGAGCTTTTGCCTGAATAGTTCTGCTTACATGTATATGTCCTTATCTTGGTGTGAATACATATGTGAAGGGAATGATAAATGCGTAGGCCTTAATTGACGTGGGAGTGGTGGTTTTGGGTTCATCACAAAAATTGGCATTCTTTATTATTTATACAGTAATGTAGGTATTTTAGGTGTACACAGCTCTTAAAAATATAAGAAGACAGCTACTCTCCCCAAAAAGCTCAACATCTAATCAGACATTACACTGAGAGTAACAACACTAGATAATAGTGCAGCAGTTAGGAAGGGAAGGAGCAAGATGGTTACAACAGATAAAGATTATGGATGAATTTTACTCCCCGTCACACTGCTGTGCATGGAGAATAATGCCATGGAAGTCAATGGAGCTACTTTAGGTTTATATCAGTCTAAGGGTATGTCTACACTACAGGATTAATCCGAATTTAGATAATTCGAATTTGGGAAACAGGTTGTATAAATTCGATTGTGCGCGGCCACACTAAGCACATTAATTCGGTTTTTAACCACATTAATTCGGTGGTGTGCGGCCACACTACCCCATTACTTTAACCACAGTAATTCGGTGGTGTGCGGCCACACTAACCCTAATTCGAATTAACAAAATCGATTTAGGCTCTACTCCGCTCGTCGAGGTGGAGTACAGAAATCGATTTTAAGTGCCCTTTAATTCGAATTAACTGGCTCTGTAGTGTGGACGGGTGAAGGGTTAATTCGGATTAACGCAGCTAAATCCGAATTAAAGTCGTAGTGTAGACCAGGCCTAATAGAGATCAGAATTTGACTCAGTTTGATTTGCTTTTTACATTTGCTTCTATATATCTTGTCAAGTCCATACTTCTACATTTGCTTTAAACATTTTTAAATTTCACAGGCTGGGCATGGATTTAATGAAGGCTTGATTCTGCACCACTGGGAGTTTGGCTAGGGACTGCAATGGGAGTGGATCAGCCTCTTAATGCCAGCTGTTCTGCTTCGGTAGGGACAATCCCTTTTTAAGAAAAAAAATGAACCTTTTCTCAGTCCATTGATCCAAAAAGATCTTCCATTACAAAGAGCTCAGCAGAGTTAACAGTTGCTTCTCTATTTGTCCTCCCAAGTATTCCTACTTATAACATATAACTGTGGATGAGGTACATATTGCAAATCTGAACACAGGGAAACCCTCTGATCACCATATAACTGACAAGTGTAAGTTCCACAGAGGAGTTTATATGATCACTTATTCTACAATGGGTGAAACCTGTTGGTGGGATAATTGACAGCATTCACTCTTTCAGTTTCTTCTCCAGGGAGTTGTAGAGAGTGGGATTTAAATGTTTCAATAGCTGTAGCAGAGGGTGAGATCCTGTAGGAAGAATAAAAGAGGAAGCCCTAGAAACAGATAGGAAGATGGTGGAAACAAAGAAAACTGGTAACAAGTGGGGAGTCATGAGGAACAGAGACTCTGAACATTATCAGAGAAACAGAGTTAAGAGAGTGCAACAGCAAGATTAATACTGCGTATATCTACAGATCCACCCAAGGATCTCCAAGTACTTTAAGTACGGAATTAAGCCCATTTTACAGTGAGATAAAGAGTCAGCAGCAGACCAGGGAAGAGAACCAAGCACTTTTGATGTATAGTCCTGTATTTTAACCAGTGGATGCACTAATTCAGAGCTGGTGTGGGAGTTGTATGTAGCCCATTTCCTCCAGCCCTTTTGGCTGAGGTTCATTTGGCCAAAGGACTTGAAACATAGATTACATGAAGTTTTGTAAAGCAATTACTGAATTTTTAAAATCCCCTTAATTGCATTCTAAATACATTTCCATAAAAATCAAAGTACTTTTCCTTTTTGTGAGAACTTTGTTTATTCCATAAAACATTAAAACATTTTGAAAAGCTCCAGAAAATTTTAAGAGAGAAAACCTTTTGATCTAAAAATCCAGGATTGAAGAATCAGCGGGGAATTCAAGAAGAATTATGTCCTCCCAAAGTAGTAAACATATGGAATAATTTGAGTTTAAGAGAGTTAGACATTTTTATAGAATGAAAGGAGGAACTGAAAGATACAATGACTAAGCAGGGCACTGGGTCTGACTTTCTGTTCCAAGTAGCTCATTCCTTATAGATTTTTATGGCTCTCCTAGCCCCAATATTAAACACTTGACCTTTTTGTCAAATACTATTTTAGATTATTAGACTGGATGATTAGTTACTAAATATATGGTCTACAATAAATAGGAAATTGTTCAGTACAGTGCTTCAACCTCAGTTCTTTCAGGTATTGCTCCCTTGATATTTAAAGTTAGAACATCAAATCCCCTTATATTAGCGTTACTTAACCAGTTTGATGCCCAGAAGCCGCACAAGGTTTTCATATGGGGCATACAGATTTCTCATGGGGCACTATCCTGAATGCCCCAAGTCAATGGTTTTAAGCATACATCACCCTGAGAAGACAGGCTGCATAAGGAAGAAAAAGCAGCCCAATTAGCAATCACTATGGTGCATGTTTAGGAGAGGACCCCATGGAGTCCACAGACTTATTTATAATGCACAAATCTAGCACTAATGTAGCAAGACATTTTCAGATTTTGGGAACTAGTTCCTAACTACTAACAAATGTCATAATTAGGTTTTTTTAAACAGATACTGGACCTGATTTACACTGGTGTGATAGTTGAATCAGGCCCATTAGCTTTAATATAGTATGTAAGATCGGTTGCTCTAAGTCTTAACACAGATTATCCCTTATTTATTACAGGATAGTTTTTGTCAGTCTAAATACCACTTTGAGGCTTTCTGCTGGTGCCATTACTCATGTGAGTAGCTCCACTGGAGTGAATGAGCTGCAGGATTGGTCCCAAAATTTGCAGTGCTAGAATTTATATCTTCCTTGTTAATTATCCACTAGGGTGATGGATGCAGCCTATGTGCAAACCAAATAACATTACTCTTCCTCCTGCAGGAAGTTTAATTTATTAGCAATTAAAACTGATGTAGAAGAAATAGGAGAAACCACTTAAAAGTCCAGCCCTCAAAAATCGTGCAGTGACTGAATGGTTTGTGAACAGTCAATCTCAGCTAAAAGCACTACAATGTTTACGTAACTGCTGCACAGTCTTGTTTTTAATAAAAGTTACCAATGCTGGGATTATTCCAGTGTAATTAAATCATGGTTGTTTAGTGAACAATTACTTCCAAAGTAAACTGTTGAAACCTGCTGTGCTCCAATTGTTGCCAAATCCAGGTCCTCCTCACTCTCTTCTTCCCAGTTGCTATTAGTGGTGGCTTGCTCTAAATTCTGGTACATAGGCCTAGTTGTAATGTTATTAAGTGTGAGGAGATAAGGTTTGACAGTTCTTAGCCCTGAATTCAGTGAGTGGTTCGATGTGGCTCAGCATAATCTTCCATAACTAGGATCTGACTGTGGACTTTGTGGATCAGATTATTGGATGGCATAACTCCACTGAAGATTGCTGGGACTGATGATGGAAAACTCACTTCCCATAGGAATGTGGCCAGCTTGGTCTGTTTCTCCCTTTATAAAAATAGGCGATACATATGAAAAGTGGTAGGTACATTCAAGAGAGTTTTACACAGATGACTGAATTTGTCACCATTCCCCCCTCAATGCCCCATTTCAATAATTTGTTATCCATGTGATTTAAAGCAGGATTTCTGGAGTAGCATGTGATTTGCACAAAGTTGTACAGAAGTAAATATAGCTGGCACAGCCAGTGAGGTTATAAATATCTACTACTAAAGGGTCATAATAAAAGTAATATCTCACACTTATATTGTGCTTTACACTTTTCAAAACACTGTATGAACACTGACCACGCCTGACAGGTAGGTATGTATTTTATAAAGGGAGAAACAGACCCACACAGCCACATTTGACTTGGAGTTACATCAGGGATGAATTTGACTTGGAGAGGTTAAAGTCAAGGGAGCTACTCTGGATTTACAATTTATGCTGGTGTAATTGATATCAGAATCTAGCCCCCATCTTCAAGATGCTAATTCCACACTGCTATCTCACACTGTGGGCTTTTCAACTACAAGGAGTAATTTATCAAATGTAATATACTGGTATGTATGTTTAGCCAGCTGGACTCATGGATAAATTTGCCTCCTTCTGTTTATGTGCATAAATGGATAACAGCTTAGGTTAGTGCCTGAGAACCCCTCAGGAAAGATATCTTACTTAGGTATGGAACAAAAGCATACCAAAATCTGATATAAAATCATTGTAGCCTTCTGCCAAAAGCTATGTTTTAGCAATAGCCCTGTTTTGCTCTGGTTCACTATGTTTTCCATTATATCTAGCACAAAGGATAATGCAGGCTACATTTTCTTATGACTCAGGCAACTAGTCTAGAAACTCAGTGGCTCAGCTTTCTCAACTAGGCTCCTCAAGTCTGCATTTTAACCAGACATATCCCAGGCACCATCTGTCCATCTGTGCAAATGTCAGCACAGTCACTCCACTACAGTCAGGATGTCTTGAGAAAACAGTCACATTGAAAAATCTAATCTCCTTGATCACACAGTTCTAGTGATAATTATAACATTTCTATAACTCTAGGAAAGCTAGAACATATGCAGATAATGACACAAATGACACTTATGACGCGCCAGTGTGCTATAAATATAGGTGTTCAGTTATTGGCAATAGAACTATTTGTTATATTTTGAAAGCAGATAAATAACAAATAAGAATTTCAGTTTTTGCAAAATTACAAAACCAAAAACTTTATATGCATTAACCAATTCATGTTTCTAACCCATTTGCACCCAGTTCAGCTACTGTCAGTACATTTCCAGCTGCATATTTACATTGCAATCTACTCAACAAATATAAGAGGGACTTCACTAGTTTGCTACATCGGTATCCAGCATCACTTCATGTATGTCATTTACAGCTGGCAGAATTCAAATCTCTCCAGTAATGGCACATTAGTTTTACATGCACCATGGTGATCCTGGAGTAAATTCTATATGAAGATTCATCTTAGAGAATGCAGAAGCAGTTCCAACATAGTATTAGACCTCACAAATGCAGATAAAAAAACAACCAAGCAACCAAAAACAGCTCCTACAACAAACAAACAGACAACACTTTGGGCCTGTTTCTGATTTCACTTAGATTGGCTTTACACCAGTGCAATTCACTTGACTTCATGATGGTTATTTCCAGTTTGTACCAGTGTGAGATCAGAATCAGAGCTTTTGGGTTCATCTATAATAGGCATATGTTTCCTCTACAGATTTCTCTTTATTTCCCTAGGTTTCACTTAATCACGTGAAAAAAACAAAGTACATATAACTTATTGTTTTAGCATTTGATGCAAGAGAACATAAGGTCCAAAGAATATTGCCAAGATTCTGGGATGGCCTCTCAAAGAGCTTGGTAATGATGTCAAGGCCGGAGGGGCTAAACATACTGACTTCATTGCTAGCATCTTGCAAACACGGAGTTTTCTGACCCTTTCTCATGAAACTACCTCTTGACACTAATGTCACTAACTGACTGGCTGATCCCTAACCTCCCTTTTCTGTGAGAGATCATTGAGATGGTAGTGGGAGGCCAACTTCAAGAGCATCTAACATCCTCCACTTTTATGAACATGAATAAGGTTTCAGACCTGAATGCTGCAGTGATGGGCACTGATAATCTCTGCATGGAAATGGAGAAAAGTCAGATGTCCTCGCTAATACTGTTGTATCTTGCAGTGGCCTTCAATGCAGTTCACCACGTGGTGCTCTTGACATGGCAAAGGGAGGAAAGAATGGTAGTTCTGCTAATTTCCATCAAGAAGTTCCCAGAAGCTGGTAATAGGTAACTAATTTTCCTTCCCAAGGGCTTTCAGGTCTTGCGTACACTGGTCATAGTTCAGAGTACAGAGGTGTGAGTAGTCTGTGCTCTGCTGTAACTCCCCCGTGTGGGTGCACACAAAAAGATTCCTACTTTGCTTTACTGTATTCCTCTTCAAACAGGACTACATTAATGTGAACTAGGAACCTTTCAGTTCATGCCCACAGCATCCACATGGGAGGGTTACAGCGTAGCACTTTGGTGCACACTGCTACTCACGCCCCTGTAATTTGAACTTTGGGGCAGTGTAGACATGCCCTCAGTTGTGCAGTATCACAGCGCTGGCACCCCTCTTGTTCAAAACATATCTGTGATATGGGAATCGGTATGCGCTACAGTGTCATCAATATCCTGATGACACCAAACTCTACTGAAACCAAACACTACAGCTTCCTTGTGTCTGGCAGAGATAAGGCATAGATGCAAGCCAGTTGGCCCAGGCTCTTTCTAGATAACATGAAGGTGATGCTGATTGGCAAGAGAAAGCATTTGGAGAAACTGACAAAATCTGTGCCTTGCATGATGACAGGTTTCAGAGGGGTAGCCGTGTTAGTCTGTATCAGCAAAAATAGCGACGAGTCTTTGTGGCACCTGTGAGACTAACAAATTCATTTGGGCATAAGCTTTCTGGGTTCTAGCCCACGAAAGCTTATGCCCAAATGAATTTGTTAGTCTCAAAGGTGCCACAAGGACTCCTCGTTGTTTTGACAAAATCTGTGACTGCTTTTGAAGCTGAGGCTGACTACCACCGTGGGTCACAGCCTCGGGTTCTAGTTATACTCATCTCTACCCATGGAGTCCTACCTAGCAAAGTGGCCCCAAATGCCTTTTTTCACCATCTGCAGCTGGCCAAGGAATTAAGCCTTTTGCCTTCATCACATTCATCTATATCTTCATTATCTCTTGGCTAGATGGCGGCAATGTGCTTTACCTGAGAGCACTGATGACGGCCTCTTAGAAGCTTCAGCCAGTGCAGCATATGGCTGCCTGTTTTGTGAGCAGGGTACATTTAACAAGAGCAAATTACATCTGTGCTCCACACTTTGCACTAGCTGCCAGAAAAAAGTCTAAGTATGTCTACGGCCAAGCCTGGCCCCATTCAGGTAAAGTGCATAAGATCAACCTCCTTGTCCTGGTCTTGAGCTAACTCTTGGCTCTGTTACCATAGCCTTCCACCTATTGAGAAGGTTTTCCCACCTGGGCCCCATAAAGATGGGGTGCTGTGGGGGACTGTAAGGTTTTTGATAAATAATAGGAAGAATCAAAGTCAGTGTGGTCTATAGGCCAGTTCTTAAGGTATCCACTGAAGACACTGGCAACATTTATGTGGATTGTACAGCCTTAAATTACCACAAAGGGAGTGATACTTCCCTCCAAAAAATGAAATTTATGATTCTGCAATTTATTAAATCCATCTTCTCATATATGCAAATAAATAAAATCTCCATTACACCCCCTTGAGAAGCACAAAAGAGAGGCAGCTGAAGCAAGAGAAATGCCCAGGTTTCGTGCAGGAACAAAGAGTATTAATACTAAGAGTGTTAAGAAAAAGGAAGAAAATACTTTAGAAAAAATTCTGATAGTGCTCGTGTTCCAAAGAGAGAACTAATGAGTTCCCTAGTCATTACTGGGGCACTTTTCATGACTATAGTCAGTGCTTAATTTGTGCCAGAGCTTGCCAGGGCTGAGCCCCGGCACCTCTAGGCTTGGCAGTTCGTAGCCCTGACACCTCTGAGCTTCTCATATCAGTTCTGAACGTAAAAAAATTGCTTGAGCCCCAGCACCTAATTGCTTGAGCCCTGGCGTCTCTTTCATTCCAAATTAACCACTGACTATATAGTGCCATTCATGAAACAATGATCCAGTTCTGTATGAACAGCAAGGATCTTACGGCTTTCTGATTTATTGAGAATATTGTGGACCCCTTGTGTTTTGTGCCTTGGGATCACAAACCTGTGCAATGAACATCTTATCACATAGCATATACTAATGCATTTAGTGTAAATAACACCTGGAAAGAACCACAGACTATTATTTGTACATTTGTATTATTTTTGAATGCTTTAGGAAAATATGGGAATTTTTTGTAGCTCCTGTAGTAACCTCCAATTAAAAAGACATGACAATACATTCACACATGAGGGGAAAGGCAGTGTGGCTGGGTGCAAGGGACAGCAATGTAGTGTTGCAGTTATTGGCCTATGCTTCTTTTATGATGAACTGAGGACCTGAACTTGCTGGAAGTTGAATGCCCTAAAGTTCTATTGCATCTCTCAGCCAAGGATCTTAATGGGTTTGTTGGAACCCAAGTTTTTATATGTGATATGACCTTTTAAGACGAAAGGAATTTCTTCTATTATTTGCTTGACATGTTCCTATGTGAACACTCATTCCCCAAATCTCTGTGGTCTAATCAGGGATATCGTAAAACCCTCAACTGAAAAACGGTAGAACACCTCCTGTAAATCAGAAGTGTGAGGAATACATCTCATGATGCAGATACGGTCGTCGCTTTCTATCAAGATAAGCAACACTGCAAGTTCACTTTTGTATGCTAAATAAAATAAAAATGTCAATATTTACACATAACCTTCAAGGCTCTTACTTATAGCTTTTTAGTATTCAGTGCAGACAACGTTTTCTTTAGTCCATTACTAACAGCTTGGAAATTTAGTTAGAGGACGCAACCCAAATGTTCCTCCAAATGTTGTTTCCAAATGGTCATCTTGAAAAATGCTCTTTTAAAGGATGAAACCTTTATGTGAAGATATAAGAGCCATATAAACTGCAGGGAACTCATCTGAAGATTAAAACGACCAATGATAAAGATATTACTGTTAGGCATAGCTTAATTTGTTGATAACTAAATCACTAGAGGCTTTTACAAGCTTCTTGAAACCTAACTATTGTACACTGCACATTCAACCCGTTTATACACTGACACAAACAAATAAAAGCAATCATAACGGTTGAAATGTCGTTAGAAACACAATTGAGAACATCTGTATTGTAAGCAAAAATAAATTAGAAATACTGAAGTGTTTTGTAGCGGTGAAACTGAGGAATAAAAAAAATAACCTACAGCACCTGGATTAAGCAGTTATAAATAATGCATAAAGGAAAAATCTCATTACCCCCTGTGTAAACTCCCCCCTCAATGAAATATATTTTATGAATGTTGCATCACAGTAATAAGTGCAGCATTTGTTTTCCCCATAAACTTTCCCTTTCTTGACAATTGGATTCAGAAATAATGGCCAATAACTGCACTGTCTGCAGGATTAGGTTCCTTCACCAAGCAGCTTTGAAGTGACCTTCAGTTTTTGGACTAGAAAGTAGAGCTGTGTGAATAATGGATTTTTCGGTTCACAATTCCAAAAAAATTGGGAGAAAAAAAAGTGTTTTGGGTTAAACGGAAAACTATTTTTTTGGAAATTTGCAGCAAATCAAAAAAGTCAAAAAAAGTTGTTTTGTTTCAACTGAGAATTTTTTAAAGTTTTTAATTTTTAAAAATAAAACTGAAGAAAATTTCAAAATAAGTAGACATCTTAAACTGAAAAATCAAAACATTTCATTTTGAAAATGTTGAAATGCAACAATTTGACTTTTTTGGATTTTTTTTTTTACATGAACAATTCAGTGATACCAACACAAGTTCATGAAATATTTTGGTGTTGCCAAATCTGCCTATTATGCTTAAAAAAATTTTGGACAAAAAATGTTGCCCAGCTCTACCTATTTACATATATTTATCAGGACTAATCTTCTTGCTTACAGTGATTTAACAAGAACTATCCTATAGTTTCAACAAAACAACACAACAAAAATAAATAGCAAGTGACTACAAATTCAATAGCACCACTGGAAAGTGTTTAGAATCCAAGCCTTAAATATTATAATTGTCCGATATCATGGAAGATTTTATGAGATTACAGTAGATAAGGAATATATGAGAATATGGAAAGTTTCACTTAAGCATAAAGCCAGGTTTCACCGCACAATGGTTTGCCCTGTGAGATATGCAGTTCCTAGTTTCATTAGAAAGAGCAAGTGCCATAAAAACAGGTGGGAACCTTCTCTTTAAAGTTCCCAATTTTTTTACAATTTTAAAATCTTTGAGTAAAAACCCTGGGTCTAAGTCTTCTCTCATGTTCATTTTACAGAGTAGCTCAGTTAAAGTACTCAGTGGAGCAACTCTGGATTCATGCGGTGTAAATGATTGCAGAATCTGTTCCATTGATTTGAATGGAGTTACTCCTGATTTCTGACAGTGTGAGATGAGAATCAGGCTCCTCGGGATGTAGCCTGGATGATCATTGAAGCTCTTTAGCAATTTCTTTAGCAATCCCCATGAATTCACTGGCACACAATCATTACTTTCTCCATAGAACAGCATGGCAAAACCTGCACTGGTGTGGCTGTGGGAGGTTAAAAAGGAAGTCAGAATCTAGTCTCAAATTACAACCTAGCAGATTACAAATGAAAAGGATAGAACTTCCCATCAACTGATAGATATAAAATGTCACAAACATAAAAACATTATAAAGTCAGGTTTGAATCTGGAGTGCTTTTCCTTCCATGATTAATGATTGGCCTCAAATAGGATGGGAAAAGGAAAGCAAAGTTCCCCTTGAACTAGCTTAAAAATGCCACAACTAAGAAAAAAAATATTGTAACATCAATTTAAAAAAAAAAAAAACAACCTCTACTAAAATGTAAAGGTCAGGAAAGATTTGGGTGTTTTTAAATGCTGTCTTGAAGAAATTTCATAAAGGTTAAGATGTCATGTAGTTTCAGAGTTACAGGCACTGGAGGGGGGTCCATGAGTGCCAGCTACACCTCAGGCCATTCAGTGACCGTGAGACACAATGGCAGTGGACAGCAGGAGGCTGGCAGATCAAGACTATCACTGTGCCACTGGGGAAAACCATGTATTACTCCCCAAACAATACAGAGTTGTGTGAATATTTCAACAACTAAGTTCTAGGCAGTGTGAGATTGTATAAAATACAAAAATAGGCCTGAAAAAAACAACACAAGGGTCTAATTTAAATCCCCCAAATCAAGGAAATGCAGAGTACAGGCTCCTTCTCTGGCCTTAGCTCAATCTGCTGTGCCTTGCAATTGCAGTGCATATGGCTTGTACAGTCACGCAGAGCCAAAGTCATCCCTGATGTAAGCCTACTGAAGTCAATGGAATTACACCTGGGAAGAAGTTGACCCCATCTGTTTTGAGATCCTAACAATAAAGGGCTGGGTGAGGGTAGAGAGGCAGCCTTAAGTCTGTGTCTTCTTGCTTCTACAGACAATGGAGGAGGTGTGTGGGTGGGGTAATTTCCTTTCCCCAGTTCTGACAATGATGCCCTCTCTCGAGGTCCTTCACTAACTCCCCATCCCTTTCTGTTCAAACTCACTGCTCTCACTTTTAAGGTTTTGCACAGGCCTGGCCTTGTCTACATCTTACTTCTCCTCTCCGGTTGCTCCCCACATTTCACTCTAGGTCAGGGGTCAGCAACCTATGGCACGCATGCCAAAGACGGCACGTGAGCCAATTTTTAATGGCACACTGCTGCCTGCTGGGGTCCGGCTCAGCCCGCTTTTCTCCGCCCCCCCACCTACCGCTCTCTGGCGGGGGCAGGGGGCAGAAGCAAGCTTGGTCCTGCCGGCTGCTGCTGTAGGACAGGCTCCGCCGGCAGCCAAGCTTCCCCCTCCCCCGCCTCTTCCCCCAGCGTGCTGCGTGGAGCCCCGCATCCTCTCCCTCCCTGCCGCCGATGGCCCTTGCGAGGGATGGGAGAAGAGCAGCCCCAGTGCCCTCGCTGCTCAGACCAGTAAGGAGGTGGAGAAGACGCAGGGGGTTCAAAAGGTCAGTGAACCCATCGTTTTGTTTTGCTCCCAAGTGTTCATACAGATGGAATTCTGGTGGTGTGAATATTCATAAAATAGGAATAATACAAACAATCCAAAAATAGTTCCAGGGCAAATGAATTTGTTTTATGGTTAAATGAATTTCATTTCTGGATGAAAGGGGAAAGAACAGTTGACTAATGGTGCCCAATCCAATGTTACACAGAGGCCGGACAAATAATGGAAAACAAAACAAAACAAAAATCTTACAAAAAGACTGTTAATTATGAATAGCTCTAGTGCTAGGATTAATTCACAGCCCAATGTGACTCGTATTATCTTTAACTTTTCTCCTGAGAATTTAAATGGGTGGCATAAATCTGGTGTAGCTGGCTCAATGTCACCGGCTCCCAGAACCTACCCTTGGTGCAGGGACACACTGGGACATAGGAGACATAGCTGCAGCACCTTGAATTACAGCAATCACCAGCCAGCAGAATGTCCTACTTAGGCTGCTCTAAATTACGCTGGGGATCCCAGCCAACCCCAGGATTGGAAGAGCAGAAGGGTGTTTTAGAGGTAGCTGCTCCCCACTTGCTCAGAGCAGGGCTTGGTTGGACCTGTGCCTTTTTCACTCTCTATAGAGTATCATACAAAGTTCTAGTGTTGTATAAATATTCACTAAAACAATGCAAAACAATACCACCAAATCTTCGGAGGGTGTCAAGTTAAAGTTTCCTTAGTTTTTGTAATGGTCTAGGTTCATCAAACGTTCTAAAAGTTTTTTTCTGCAAGTCTAATAAATAGCATGATTTCTCTGAAGCGCTGAAATGGCTCTGCTGCAGGTAGTAAAATAAGACGTTAGCCCAATTTTTGCAACAGCACAGATGCAAATAGCTGTAACTATTTTTTATAGAAAATAAAAGTATCTTTCTCATTCTTGGAGAAAACAGAAATGTTGCCCGGCTGAAATGATCTCTCACTTGGCAAACAAAACTGTTTTCCTTTGTAAGATGTATAATGTATATAGCAGGGTGGTAAAAACCTCATACTGGAGATAGGGAACCTTGCTATGGATAGTACGCACATGCGAGCCTCCTCATGACCTCTCCTCACTCCATTATCCTCAGCCTCAGAGCACTCACTAGAAGAGCTTAGAGGGCCTAGTGTAATTTTATTTTTTCTCCATCTCTCCAGTAGGAAAGGGTATTTTATATAGTATTTGAACACCATCCTTGTTTCTCTCTCTCTCTTACACACACATACACCCACGCCCTCAAACAAACCCCTATCTTTTACTCTCATAGTCTAGTTATAGTGTTAAAATGATGCTGAAACACAACATGGAGGCAGATTTTTCTGTCTAAAACTGGCTAGATTTTCCCCTAACAGCTGCACTCTAGATTTTAATTAAATAATACCAGTTGTGCCTTATTTAACTAAGCCAGCACATCTTCCTTATGTCCTGGTATTGTATTAATTTCATTTTGTGATTTTTTTTCAACCTACAGGTTTGCATCTAGATCGGTACCTCTCTGTTGCTAAAAACTATGTCAACACAACACTAAAGTTTGCAGAGTCAGGGGTATATTTTTAGCCAGGCTAGCCCCTGCCCCCTTTTTGGCAGGTGCAAATTGTGCCAACAAAATATGTGCCTGCAAAATGCACTGTGGGCACAAGTCTGAGTACCTGACACTCGCACAGAGGTACAAATATGCAGAGGCAAACTGAAGGGCACCTTTCTAAAAGTGTTCCCCTGGAAATCATAAAGGGCAAGAAATGCCAAAGCTAAGATTGTAGCACCACTTTTAGCTCTTATAAATTGCATCTCTTGTATAGTTTAATGATACACATTTGTATACAAACACCAGCAGTAATGGGTTAAACAATGCAATTAACCAGAAAAATAGAAATAGGAAATGCTACGTATGTGCTACACAGCTGAGTTAACTAACATTGCCTTTGGAACCCAAACTTTGTCATTACCCGATTTTTCCCCAACAACTACATCACTTATTTGCATTTAATTTCCTTGTTTTTTTTAAAAAAGACGTGATTCCTGATGGTTAATTTTTTTTTTAGCATTTTAGTATTCCCAAATAATCTTTGAAATTCAGAACTTTGTTGCTGATATTATTTGACTGGGAATGTTTTTTTGGGGAGATCAGAGAAACAGGGCAGGGTATATTCATGTACACTGTGACAGCTGCATCTTTGCAATGGAACAACAGAAAGATTGGAATTTGCAAAATATCCTAGAAAGCAGCAATACTAGTGAGATCCTAATGTCATGTGATGTAATTACCTTTGATTAAAGGTCCAATCCAAATGGAAGATAATGGAAGATGGAGCAAGTCCTTTCTCTGCACCTACAATTGTCCCCCATAATATGATATATAAAAAAAGATTGTTGTTGAAAAAAAGATTTTGCCTGCTTGGTTGTTACCTTGGAACTTTAGGTCCTGGCTTTCCTGAAAGTTGCTGGTGATTGGAAAACAAATGAAATTATGACATCACAAGGCTGTGAAAGCTGAGCATTTGAGAAGGGAAGGGATTTTTATTTGGATTTTGTGGTTATTGCTTTTGTTCACACTTACTTCATTCCAATACCTAACTGGAGAAAGGATATCTTTGTTAAAGACTCAGCACCGCCCATCCTTCCAGTTAGGATTGAGAACTAATAATACATAGCCTCTGAAATCCACACAAAGTCTTCCAGGGAAACCAAAGAAGACCAGACTTGACAGCTTCACTTCTCTGCCTGTGTTTTTCCAATGCCACCCAGAAGCAGAGCATACCTGCACATAAAACTTTGAAAAGTATCTGTCATACTCAGCACTTTTGTGCAGAGGTTGTAAGTCAAATGACTAGCACTTATTTGACATGTTGTCATATTATATGCAAATGAATTTTAAAATAAATCTATGAAAAACTTAAAGCACAGTCTGCAGGGATTTCTGTCTAAAGCCTGCAGAGACTACCCCATTTTGTTCTTTAGTGAAAACAGAATTCAACAGATACCAGAGCAGAGCAAGACAAGGAGAGCAGTAAGGGAGAAAGTAGACCAGGTTAATTTCACTTAAAGGAATAGGGCCAGGTCTTGAGGACAGAAAGAAAGAGCAAGAAACAGAAGCAGGAAAGCAAATGAGCCCATAGGGAAAGCAAAGAAAAACACAAAGTAGAGCCAGAATAATTTAAAAAATACAGTTTGATCCTGCACTCTTTACTCTGCCAAAACTCTAGTGATTTCAATGGGAATTGTACGGGAGTCGAGGATGCACGATTGGGCCCCATGTGAAGTGGGAATCCAAGAAGAAAATTCTTTCTTTACTTCTCTTGATGAAATTAATATATGGCTGTGTTACTAGACCATCTCCTATTATGAATTTTAGAGCAATGTCTTCCCTGCATCAACAGAAAAAGACAGAAAGAAATGAAAAAGCCCAATGAAAAAAGAAGCAGACAAACAACATTGTTGACCTAAGGGAGAAGACGCTTATCCCAGTGGGACTCTGACTCCTCATTCATGCTAAAGAGGATGATGACTAGTGTTCAAGCAGCCGGGCTGCTGACACAATATCCTTTGGCAACCACTCTCTGTTACTGGTGAACCTCTTGTATTACATTTGTGTGGGTACCATTGCCCATTACTAATCAGCATAATGTCAAATGAGATCAACATTAACGGTGGCAAACATGATGCACAAAACAAACTTGACGTTGGTGATGCATCTGTAAAACTGCGTGAATCAACACAGCCAGAGCAGAAGTGCATTTGTGCAATTCATGCTGTGAACATTTGAGTGCTCTGTTCATGGAATCTGGTTCTCAGAGCTGATAGGTCAGACATTTCATCATAGGCATTACATGAACAACATTATAAGACTAAAGTGACTATACACAACTGTGTCACACATGCCCCACAAGCATGAAAACGGAGACATTTTAGGTGTAGAACAGAGTACTACATAATGGTTGTGTTATTTTACAGGAAACATTACCAAAGTAACAGCGTTCAGAGACTGCTCTTATAGAATAAAGCTGTAATTTTATTATAGAGAAAATTTCTATATTTGCATCTGGGGGAAGAATTCTGCCATATATGAAAGAACTGTGATGATTTTCCAAGCCATTGTGCAATCTGTCTCCATGATATCATGCTTCCAGTGTCATGCACAATACATTCTATATCCGTCATCAAAGCCAGTCTCAACTGCCGTCTGACACTGGCTTCATCAAGATAAAAACAAAAATCGGTAATAAAGGTATCATTGCTCCAAAGGCACAGTATGATTGCTTCATATATTTACATAAATGGTTCCTACCCTGTTAGCACATTCCGAATCAATGTCCACAGTGTTTATTCTAAAGTGAAATTTTAGTCTCCTCCTTACTCCTTTGTTTATGAATATCTGTGTTTCTGACAACTGACAAAGGGCATGCTGAAGACTTACAGCATTCACAGTTGGCTATGTGCTGCAGTCGGATTTTCCCCACATAGCTTTATTCAGTGTGCCTTAGCTCTGGAGAAAATGGCCAGATATTGCAGACACAGTGGTAGCTGAACTCCTCAGCAAGGACAGCCATTCCTACCCTAACTCTGGGGTCTTGTCTTTTTTCTTTTTTAGATGAATTTAGTGCATGTGAAAGTTCTAGACGGACAGTCATGGAGGCTGAAGTCCTCCATTCACCCACAGAACTGGATATTCCAGCGCTAGCTCCACCAGTGCTCCCCAGCCTCGAAGAAGAGTGTCCAGTTTCCATGTCCATTCAATACTTGACATTTATGTTCAGACTACCAATAATGGTTCCAGTTGTGGTGCTGTTTTTTTAACATGGACTCCAGTCTGCTGACATCATCAGTTCCTTCTGCATAGTCCAACTGACAGCCATCACATTGTAACAACTTCTGGTTACTGCTGATCTGGGTTGTATGTGTATTGGGGATGACCTAGAAGTGAAAGCTACCCATATCCCCATAACAGCCTCCAGAGTTATCCTGACCACTTTATTATTATTTTTTGAAAATAATCCTTGATAGGGATGATGTTGAGATCACCAAAATCTCTTCACTTGGGAACACAATTTGGAATATTTATATCTATCTAGTTCAACAAAATACAGCATGAAACACAAAATTTGGAATATTAAGATATTACAAGTTATAGCTAAACTAAAATATGAAACCCTTTTCAAGGCATTTCATAACATAGTTGTATATAAATCAGAAACACTGGACCAAATTCTGTTCTCAGTTAAACTAATACCAATTGGAAATAAATAAAGGAAATTGGTATTGTAATGCTGTTCATGTAATGCCTATGATGAAATATCTGATCTATCAGCTCTAAGGACCACATTCCATGAACAGAGCACTCAAATGTTCACAGCATGAATAGCACATGCACATCTGCTCTGGTTCTCTTGTTGCTCTGTCATATAGGACCTGTTTGTGATCTCACGTATCAATACCAGTGGAATTCCATTGACCTGAATGGAGCTTTTTCTCATTTACATTGACCTCTCTGGCTTCAAGATTAGGCTAGATAAGTTTATAGAGGGAATGGTTTGATGGGATAACGTGATTTTAGTCAATTAGGCAATAACGGCCATCGCTGGTAAAATGAGGGTCTGGCTAGAGAATCTTGCCTGTATGCTCGGGGTTCTGCTGATCGCCATATTTGGGGTCGGGAAGGAATTTTCCTCCAGGGTAGATTGGCAGAGGCCTTGGAGGTTTTTCGCCTTCCTCCGCAGCATAGGGCAGGGGTCACAAGCTGGAAGATTCTCTGCAACTTGAAGTCTTTAGATCACGATCTGGAGACTTCAACAGCAGAGTTAAGGGAAAGTGGGGGGGGGTCAGCTTTTGTGGCCTGCATCATGCGGGAGGTCAGACTAGATGATCATATTGGTCCCTTCTGACCTTAAAGTCTATGAGTCTATGAGTCTATGTAACTCAGAGAAAACTCAAGTCCAGAGACTCCCATTTGTGCAAGTTTAATTTCTATTTCCTTTAATAGGACTTACTCTTGCACACTGAAGACTGAATACTTAAGATGAAAAAAATCCCTGGATCCAAATATTTCCTGAACTTTGAAAAACTTTGTATCCAGATCCTAATTTTATGTTTTGGGACCATCATCAATGAATATGCACGAAAATTTCCCACTCCTTTAACAGTAATGTGAGCCTGGGGTTGGTTCAGGGAGTTAATGCTCTGCTTTCATCTTTGGAAATGTGGACTCAGATCCTCATGAAATGTAGAAAACAACATCAAATTCTCTCTCACACACATACAGTGCAAACTACACATTTACATTTAAAATACCTACGCATGGTTGTTCAATATTATGTTGTCACACTTTAAAAAAATCCTCCTTGACAACAAAGGGGAAATAAATACACAGTTGATAATCCCACAGGTAAGAACTCTACAGGTAGGAATGCTTGACCATATCTAGGCTTACATACTTATAAATATGCTTGGGTATGCATCATGTTCTTTAGTAAATTCAAACTCTTAGCAAATAAGATTCTTGTTCTTTTCCTTTAGTCTGATGGATGTATCACATAGAGCCAATAAACCATAGTATCAGACAGAGACACTTGTTGCTTGTTTAGACATATGATCTGACAAAAGGTAGGGGAAATTTAAAAAAAAAAAAAAAACTCCTAACAAAAACCCTAAAGAGAACAAAAGAAATATGCCAAGAGAAAATGTGACACACATCCTTTATACATGTTTAATTTCTGTTGTTTTGGTTGGAAAACAGCTGCAGGTGTCCTCTAATTATATCACCATTTTCACAAATATCAACTGTCATATTTAATTTGTTACATTTACCATACAGCCTCCTCCAACAGAACACTTCTTTCATTACGCATTTAGTGCCAGAGTTTCTAACATTCAAGCTAACTTTCAAGCTAATCAATTAATGCATTATTTACAAGTTAAATGTTATTAAAAACAGATTCTTAATTTCCTAATGATTCAGTAGACCCCAGGCAATATTCCAATTTGTTTTTCTTGAAAATGGAATAACACTTAGAACAAGGGGGAAAATAATGTCAAGGATACTTTGGCCTACTCATCTGTGCTGTAGTTTCTGCTGTGGTTTTTCTACCTCCTAATTCCCCCTCCTCTTTTTTTTATATTGTATTTTGAACACATCAGCTAACCAGTTGCAGAATGATTGAGAGGAAAGGTCTATGAAAAATGAAAAAACAGCACAAACACTATTGTGAGTTTTGTTTTTAAAAAGCACCAGGCAGTCTGGAATGATTCAATACACATGTTCACCATACAATACAGCACATTTTGATTTACAGCACCATTCTAGCATTACAGCAGGTTAAGAAGGTTAGAAGTCAAGGGAAATTAAATGTTATTAGCATTCTACTGTTGTTGTGGTGCACAATGTGAGTACATACCTTTTCAAATGCACTTTTAAACTCACATTTGTTTCTAAAGCTTTTATCTCATCAGAAACTTTCACGAGCACTTGTGTATAGTTAGCCTTTTCTATTTTTGTGCGGCTTTTCCTCTCATATATATGCTTGTTCAGATGCTTCATTAAAGACTAATTCCCTTCCTATTCCCTCTCCTTCACCCTCAGACTGCAATCACCTACAATATGGTGGTTGCCATTAAAATCAGAATTACCATTTGAAGGTAATTATTGTTAGGACACTTAATATACCTGTAATTCCATGGTAATGCTAATTAGTTTCAAACATTAAATGTCAACATTTTAATGACGACCATTGTGGCTTCAAGATAATTGTGTCAGTGTGTTTGTTTTAAATTGGGGGAAAAGTGAAATCCAAGCAGGAATTCATGATCATATGCATTTTCTGCCATAGCATGGTTTTTAAATTATAGGTGTACCTGACTCACAAATTTTGGGTCTGGCACTGAACATGAATTTTGGGTGGGTTAATGTTTGGATTCAATGTTCTGGTTTAGCCTATGTTACAAAGTTCAGAACCAGATATGGACAAAAATATGGATCCAAACTTTGTGTTTGTCAGTGCGTGCATTGGGAAGGTGGACGGAGGTACAGAGGGTGAGATGTGAAGTTCTGGTTTAGGGCCATGGCTGTTGATGGGTCATTTCAAAGAGGTGGCCAATATCAGGATTTAAATTCCTGTGGGCCTCAGATACTCAAGGCGAGTTCCCTGGACAGCTAGATGTTTCATGCTGTACCACATAAGGGATAAAAGTCTACTACTGCTAACAGCTAACAGTGTTACTCCCTTAGCTTAGGTGGTGGAGGTGGAACTAAAGGTCCGGGTTCTATCCCTGCTGAAGAGCTGCTGTGGAGGATCATTATAAAAGCATCCATCAGAAAGTTTCAGACTTTGAAACTAAGTTTGTGTTTATTCAACTTTACAATCACTTCTCTGTACTATCTGTATTTCACATACCAAGAAACTGCATTACCCTATGCAATTGAATTAGTTGTACCATGACTCAAAGGCATTAAACAATGACTTTGATATTTTAAGTACTGACTAAGAGGAATTTTTAATTCCTTCCTCATAATGAAACAAACAAACAAAAAAAACCCCTCAGTTACACAACCTTGAAACATTTATTCATTCTCTATTCTGGGTGGACCTCACTGAGACAGAAAAAAAGCATTTAGTTTGCTTAACGGCAGAATTAAAATTAAACAAGTATAGACATGCAACCTTAATGACACCCAGCAATGCTAGAGTAACAATTTGTTGCTTCTAAAACTTGTTATTTAACATAAGGGGAAAATCTATTGGGAACTTTTCAGCTGCTGCTGAGCCTAACACCCGCTCCCCCTGCTTTTTTGCAAGGGAGGGAAGGAGAGAAGGGGGAAGGGACTTGTACTCACTTAATCAGAAGAGTCTCTGCGAGAACTCCAAAGCACACAGCTGCTGCATGGAATACAGCACTGGGTGGAGGGTCCTTAAAAGCTACCATCATTCGATAGACTGCAAGGGGAATGATAGTCATTACTGCCAGGACCAAGCAGAAGAAGAGCCAATTCTGCCAGTGACAAAACAGGATTCTCCACACTGATCCTTTCTGTAGCTGGTACTGGGGAAAAAAAGAAAAAACAGGTGGATTAATGCTGTGAAACTATGAGCATTAACTGCTAATGGCACAGGGTAGAGCACCTAAGTGATGATTCACATCTGACAATAAATATATGAATAGCTGTTGAAAGCTTGTTTGATTTTCACAAAGGGGATTAAACAAACATTCATTTGTTCATTAGTTTTGAGCAACACTTTTATGGCAGTAGATGTATTAAACCTTAACATATGTCTGCAACCAAGACATTTGGGGTTTTTAAAGATTAAGACACAAAGCGATGCATACTGTTTATACAGAATGGCCTCGAACTACCTGTAATGGAGTGAGATATGGTTATTATACATTAACGCTGCGAATCTTCATCCTGTTGTAGGCTAGTAGGGATGCCATGTCTTCAAAGATAAAGACGTAAAGGGCCCAATTCTGCACCTCCTGGTGCGCCTGCATAAACGTATTTTCCTTGAATAATTTAAAAAAGCAAGCAGTTTAAATCTGCTTCCTGAGTTAAATTATACTGAACTGATATCCTCCTCCCATTATAAAGTCACTGCATGTTGCAATCTGCACTGCGGGGTGAAGGAGTAGAGGATAGCTCCAATTCATGACTTCTTCAGGACAGTTCCCAAAAGTGATGGCTCGGTCCAGCATGCTGCCAGACTAAAAAACAAAACAAACCCAGATGGAACTGTGATAAGAAAAATCTCATCTGCATCATGAGTTGACAGTGTCATGTTATGTCAGTTTTGTGCACTACAGTGTTGCAGTGACATGAGATCACAGCGCTGACCCATGACCGAAGCACATAGCATGACTTGGGAAGGGATGTGTGTGTGTGTGCATGCACGTGCAATGCTGGCCCTCAGACATTTTTGTGCTCTCCTGGTCCTGGGACAGCTGCATGGTAGGCCAGTCTCCTGGAGTAAATTACAGCCATCTGTAGGCTGCTCTACATTATACCAGCAGCCATTAGCTCCAAGGGACTCTCATGGCACCTGGGGATCAGGAAGTCCCAGGCTACTCAGGTCTTGACCCTTCTGTTGGCTGCAGGAGGGGTACAGCTCAGAACTCATTAAATAGCTTTATGCCACTGGAAGATCCCCTTAAGCAGACTGGAGCCTCCTGTGGCTGGTTACATTGGCTTTAGGGCCACTTTGCAACACTGGTGCAGTGTAAAGCAGCCCTAGCCCAAAGAAGAACCTGTGTCCATGTTCTTCTGATCTGCAGGGCAAGACTGGAAGGTAATAAATGGAAAGAAACTGAAGACCTCAGCTGGTGTAAATCACTGTAGCATCACTGAATTCAATATGCCCATTCTGGATTACACTAGCCCAGAGAGATTTAACCTGACTCAAGTGAACAAGCTACACTGTGTCTCTTATCCCAGAGTGCAGTTGTTTTGTGGGAAGTGCTGCATGGTATAAAGTTGGATATGACTGGGTCAGTGCAAACATAATCACAGACCTCCGGTCTCCCATTTATGTGCCTCTGGGTCTTCACCTCATCTCACCAAGCGATAACATAACAGGTTACGACGTGCAAAGCAAAAAGCTCATGTTGTTAGCTTCCTGAACTTGGAAAAAAATGAATTCCTAAAATTATTGTAAGCACAACACACTCGACATCATATGCCACTGAAATGGATGGAAGATGGCATCTGAATATTATTATTAATTTAATAACATACTCGCCTGGTTATTATAATAACCCTACGCATGGATTTTTGCATTACGATCAATGAGGGCTGTACATTTACTTGACTTATTATAATTCATCTTACTATTCAGACATACAGTGGTAACACTGGTGAACAGCATTGTTTTTGGGAGATAACCATCAGCATCTTGTGATATCCCTATTCATCTGTTGTAATGTTTAGAAGTGGGGCTCTTAACTGTGGCCATTGGACCCTGACAGCACTCTATATTTCTCTCTGGCTCTTCAGCGCCAAAACCAATTAAAGACAGACTGTGCTACCTATTGTCACCACACAGGGTCTTAAATCCTGGCCTGGATTAAGTAGTCAGGGAAGGGACTGCTGACTACATTACACAGCTTGCTGATACATTGCATGGAGATTACAAAAGGGCAACATGGCTTCTTGTGAAATATTGCAAGAAATCTCATGGGATAATAATTTATTATTTGTATACGGGAACTTCTCAATGGTCTCAGTGAAGATTGCAGCCACTCCATGCAACGTGCTGTACAAATGCATAATAAGACAATGACCCTGAAGAGCTTACAATTTTCAGACAATCATTGTGAAATGTCCTCCAAGGGGACATAACTTAACAAGGACCATCTTTACTATGTTACCCTTTTAGTTTGTGATTGCAGGTTCTTCTGGGAATTTCCTTATATTGCCTCTCTCAGTGATGCTTTGACTTGGCTGTAGATTAAGCAGTTATGTAAAATACGCACAGAGAATTGTACACAGCCCATAGAAGAAGAAAAGTAAAAGATCTCCCTTTTCCGTATTTGAACTGGATTGTAAATGCACAAGTCTCAGAGAGGCAAGCCAGTCTGGGAAGAGTAAAACCTCTGCCCATTCCAGAAATATGAGAACTTCTCGAACACCACTTTCTTGCTTCTCTCTGGCTCCTACTGCATTCATCTACCTCCCTCCCACAACCTCCAGAAACTGCCTGGCTACATCCCTGCCCAGGACCCTCCAACTGAGTCTAATTTGCTCTAGAGATGGGCCCAAACTAAACCCTGGAGCTGACTACCCCTGAATTTCAAGAAAGTTGGATCTGGATCCAAATGCTGTGACTTGAGCAAGTTCTACTTTCCCCTTCCGAACATAACAATATGCTCCAGCTACAAAACTCCTTCCTCTCCATTCCATGAATGGACAATAAAGTTCCCCTACCTTTGATGATCCTATTGCAGGACCCAGAAGCTTTGGCACCATGTCTTCAGGCATCTGGATGCTAGTCAGTTCAAACCATTTGCACTGTGGGGCATGAATCCTACACAATGGTGCAAAGTCTCAAAGCATAAGGAACTTTAATTGACTGCTAGGTGCACCTGGCAGGTCAGTTGACAGTCCTGCAACTTATTTCTAAAGGCAGAGGGGCACTATTGGAGTGTTGTGAGCTAGGAGGAATTCAAGTGGCCCAGCAGAGGGCTGCAAAGAGAGAAGGCTTGTGCATCAGGAGGATGGAAGCTAGATTTTACTGGATGGTCATAAGAAAGGAGGAGGGAACAGGGACCTGTTGGAGGGTGGTTAGATGTGAGAGGTAGGGTTATTATTGGAGTCTCAAGGAGGTAAAGGAAAAGAGAATTAGAAAGTTCAGATGTGTTTTGGTAAGTTCTCAAACTCTTGTATGCTTTGTTGAACAAGATATGACCCAACCCATAGAGATCAGCTGAGGATATAAAATTCCCCAAAGTTCAAGGGTGTTCATGTATGGGTTTTACTTCACTGCTATCTCTTTTCTGAACCAAGTCAGGTTCACCCATATCTAAAGAAAGTCCATGCTAGAAGCTGATTCACAAATACACATGATGAAAGCTGAAATGGCAATACTCAGTACACAGTCAGATGAGGATGCAGGCATGTCTGTGCAAAAGAACAGAATAGGGCCTAAAGTTTTTAGCAAACTTGACTCTTGTAAAGGATTGTGGGGGCTAAGCTAGGAGAAGGACATCTATTGTGCCAAGTTAACTTCACTACACCCACTTGCCTGTCATTTTTGTTGAAACTCAAGAGAAGGGACTGACTGAAGAGGGGACCTCGAGCATCCAGACACGTAATGGATTCCTCTACTGAGCCATCACTCTTTTTTATTTTCACTTTTGATGCCATTTAGCATTTAAACAGGTAGCATTTGTGTGGAATCGGTTTCTCCAAACTCCATATTTTATACTTAGAGTATCAAAAAAGTTATTTCAAGGGCTGTGTTGCTATGTGATTGCAAAAACTGCATTGCAGGAAGAAAGGTCACCAATAAGAGCTTTTGGAAAATAGAAAACATTTAGCTATTGTGAGATTATTTTTCGGTGTCATTGTTTAGAAGCACCTGAAATGACTGTAGCTTATCTCTGCACGTTTGATAGGCAGTGTGACTCACACTGTGATTACGTGAAAATACCAGAGAGGGAAATAGACATAGCCCATAGTTAGGATTCAATATGGGTCACAAGAAATAATCAGTGTTTACGGCACATTTAACCTGGGTGCGGTAAATTTGTTCAGATTTTATTTAAGAGTAAATTTCCAGTGGGGAGTGTGTGGTAGCAAGGACAGGACTACTATACCGAATGCCAACGGACTTTTGCTCAGACTAACAGTCCGGGAGCTCACAAAACAAGAATCATTTCTTGCCATAATTAAACTGTGAAGCGTATTTGCTTAAAAAAAAGTTTTAATTACAATTGGCGTTTCCGATCCTAGTGCTGGAGGCAGTTGTCTTGCTGAAAATTGATGCCATTCGTGGCACTGACAATAGGCAAACCCTGTGGAAAAGCCTGTAAACAAGCTTCTAGCCTTTAACCATTGGAGAAAGCATTTTTGTTGTTACACTATTATTAAAACAGGTTGGAAATGGATCCACATACTCTTCTATTGAGCTGACAATTATCATACTGTTGATATCACAAACCATATCATTTTTCAGCAACATGGCCTCCTCCAGCACTAGACTCACAAATGTCAGTTGTAACTGAAAGCTGGTTTAGCAACCACACCCTCAACATTTGATAGTTTGTTTCTGGTGAAAAACAATTCTTATCTTGAGAACAATGGAAACCGCTGGGCTGAGCAAAAGAAGTGCAGCTGACGGCCAGCTCCTGGAGGTACTGAGCATCCTCAGCTCCTCCAACAGTCATGTGCATTCTCCACCTCACAGCATTAGGCCCCATTTGAATACAAGAGTAGTAGACCTTCACTCCATACTGTGCAGTAAAGAACTAGTATCTGGGTTGGGTTGGCCAGGACCTATATCCGAGTGCCAATTCCAAAAGAGCACAGAAGAATCACTTTTCCCAAACCATATGTCATCGTGCCAAAAAGACATCCCGCGTTAATGTGGAGCAGATAGGAATTAGTTAATTTGAAAGAAGGGAAGGGGGGAATTGCCTTCTCATAGCGATGACAAAAAAGTCTCTGCTTTCATCTCCTTCACTTGAACTCTCTCATGAGATGGGTCAAGGGGCACATTCTGGATGCAAAGATTGAAAAAAAAATCAATTTCAATGCACCAGAGGGTCTAAAAGACAGATATAGGTCTGCAGCTAAATCCTGCCCCGCATCACTGACCTGGGACATTGAAATGAACATGGTGGATCTTAACATATATTGAGAATGGAGTTCTTCTTGCATAGTCAATAATAAATATGCTTGCATGAGAACAGGTGACAATGGAAAAAGATAGTCCATTATGTGCCCAATATTGAGGAAAAGCCGTATTAATAAAGATGGATGACAACAGAATATTAATATTTATAGTATTTCTTGCAATAAAGCCTATCTCTATTGTATTCCCTCTAAGTAGAAATCCCCCAGTATAACTACCCCTACAGCTCACAGCCACATGACACAGAGTGACCTAACCAGAACTGTAATGACAATACGAATGCCAGAGTTAGTCACAACAACACCGGAGAAACTGTTCCGCTACATTCATCCTTGTGTAAAGAGGTCAGTGTAGGTATGGCAAATGAAGGTATCTGTGTAATCATTACAGCCTGAGTCTCTCAGAGATAACACGGTTGGGTGAACTAGTTTGGGGGGTAAGTAAGACCTAGGTGAAAGCTCAGTTTTAGTCCCTGATCAAAACTTAACTTTTTAAGGTGAAGTGCTAGCCACTGGATCAGGTGCCTCTGACTGGAAATAATGAATGCATATAGTCTGCAATTTCAATTCAGAGGTCAGGGGCTTAGAACAGCTGAAGTAGCCCTGTGTGCTTCTTATGTGGCTCTGATATTTGGTGGGGGAGAAAGGACCAGAAATGAACAATACTGATATCTGGGGCCACAAAAATATGTCAACCCTGAACTGGACTGTAGGGACCAGTTCTAGGGGTGAGAGGTCAGTTCATTATCCATGTGTTTTAGTGCAGGGCCTCTCTTGAGACTGAGACTGTGTGCAAAGTGTGATATGGCATTTGTGATGCGAGCAATTGTCCATCAATGTGGACACTAAGGAATCTGAATAAAACTACTGATTGATTTTACACTGGCCACTCAACAGGTGGCAGATAATAGTGATTTTTTGGTCACTACTACTGCTGGGCAATTTACTGTCAATATTTGTTTGAAAAGAATTCTTCCGGTTTGTGCTCACATTCCATAAATACTGAACAGTATTTTTCCTGGTGAACATGTCTGTGGAGAGCAAATTTCTAAATCACGTGTACAAGCATTTGTGGAAACCCAGTGTTCAATCCACATAAACAAATCTTTGCTCCAGAAGCCCGTGCAGGTTCATCCAGTCAGAAACAATGGCACGTGATTTATCTGACCAATCACAACTAAGCAACACAGCTCAAATTTAGAGTAGTGAGTTGATGGATTAAAATACTCAAGAAGGTATTTTATTTACTATATCTGAATGGTGGAAAAATCCATTGTCATGTGATCTGCTCACTGATATTCTGTGAGCAGAATGCATACATTATTTGTTGCTGAGCTGTCACCTCACTGTTCTGGGCTGGATTTGGACCAATAATATAGTGCAAATCTAACCTTATTTTAGGGAAGAATCCTAAAGGCTTTGTTTCCTGTCCCTTGGGTCATTCAGTCTCCCCTTAAAATGCTTTGTGTGTTTTTAAGAAATATCGTGCCTGGAGCTTAGTATACATAAGCAATCCTACAATAATATGCCAGTGTGTGTGTGTCTAATGGAGGAAAAACAACTTCTGTAAGGAAACAGCTTTCACTTGCAAGCTTCCAAGGGTTCGTTGTAAACAACGCTGAGAAAAAACCTCCCATTCAAATATGAAAAACATCTCTGGCAGGATGTTCAGCTGATATAAATGGGGGTAACTCCATTGCTACACTGATTCAGACAGCACAGAATCTGGTCCCTGGAGACTGTATTTTTCTACATGTTAATATAGCAATCTTATTGTGTCCCAGTATTGTTTTAGATGCCCTAATTTGGGCCCTTTCGTTTATTGTTCTTAGGTTTTGCCTCAAATGCCACACTTTCTGGTCAGGCGCTACAGCTGAAACAGCCACAGTACTGAAAATCTGGGCTTGGGCTGGCCCCTAGCTGTGTGCTGTTGAGCTTTATTGTTCAACTGAATTAGCTTGGATTAAATGCAGCCTGCAATTCACTGGGTTTTTTTTTTGCTGCCCAGTGGACTGTTTTGCTGCACTGGAAGAGTCGTGACCCTCCCTCCCTTGACACTTTGACACAATTTATACTGTCTATTTTACCCTTGGAGAGACTCACAGCTGGTCTGCATGATACCCCATATCGTTTTTATGATAAATGAATGCCTTTCTTAAAGTATCTTGGTCCTGGTATGGTAAACGATATGCTGTCTCCGAAGACAGAACAGCTTCTATTAGATGCAGCTATTACCCAGCCTGTTCCGTTTTTTCATTTCCTCCTTTGTTCTAGTTTTGATTTTCTTTTCTCCTTCTCTATCTTAGTATTTTTTTTTTAGATATCAATGGAGAGATGTTTTGGATCTTATGTTTCTGGGGGGCTTGTTTCCATTTTAGCTTGCTTTGTAGATAATTTCTTGTAATCTTTGTCCTTGAAAATGTACAAAGACACCTCCTAGCCCCCAAAAGTGGTTCTTGAGCATGTCTTCAGAAACCAGTAAACAAGACCAAAGCAATTTCGAGAGAGAGTCTGAGTGAAACCCACCTCTTTCAGCAGTAACAAGAAAAAGAGAGGAGCAGCTAGGAAGCAGTTTATAAAACCAGGAGAGGTCTTAGTGGTGTTCTTATTGATTAATATCTATCATGAGTCCCAGAAACCAAATAAGCAAGCACTATCCCTCTCTCTACCTTCTCACTTTCCATGCTTGCTTTCTCTTTCCCTCTACTCCAAGACAGGTCACTGTATCTGCAGGTCACATGAAAAATGTCCTGGATAGTTTTGAGTAGCATGTGGTAATAAGACACAGTTTCCTATTGATCTTCCCACTTCCCTGTGATTTTGGATATTTCTTTATTATTTTTTGGGTGGAGAGAGGGGAGGAGAAGGAATGGGGAGAACCTAATAAATTTAATTTGTTTAGGATCTCAAGAACTTAAACTGAAAAGCTCAAGAAACTTGAAAACTGATGAGGTCCCAGAATAGCAGTTTCAATCAGAGGTACAGAGCTCAAGAAGTAGCGCTACAAGTTCTGCACCATCCAAGCATTCTTTTATGCAAGGCTAGATCCACTGGCTTTAGGTCATCTTCGAACTGGAATATTGGCATATTGGAGGATCTGGTCCATCATGAAATTGTCCATTTAAAACTGCCAGGAAGCCATGGGGCTGGAGTAAATTTGGGGCAGAAGGTCTGCAGTACAGCCAAAGCTTGAACCTCCACATGACTTTGAATGCCAAAGTTTGAACCCCCGCCTTATTCTCCACTGATTTAAATCTAGCATATATTTATTTACACCTGGGCAAAGTATTTATACATACTACTGTTCTGGTTTGGTAGCTTTGCACACCCACTTTGCACAAGTATACATGAAATACCCATCACTTCTCAGTGAAGGACTAGGCCGATAGCCTGTTAAGCCCATGGAATGATCTGAGTGGAAAAAACATTTTGCCTGACTCTGAACCAGAGAGAATGTGGAAAAGGATAGTTTAGCTTATTAATTTATGTAATGGGGAGTGAAGCTGAAAACATGTATAAATCCTTTGACTTTGCTGAGGAAGGAGATAAGAATAACTATGACTTCATTCCGAAAAGAACGATGTGCATTTCATTCTGACAAGGAATAAAATACACAAAGGAGGCAGAGGCCCAGTTAAAGCATGGGAATAGCCCTTTAAGCAGAGCCTTTTCACAACTCCTCTTCACTGTGGAGATCCTTTTCATGGCCAGCAGTGCCAAATTTAGGGTCACATTGTATCACTGATGTTGTGCAAAGTAGCCCTATTGCAGGAGAGAATTAGGCCATAATATCCAAGTTAACGGAGACCATAAGAGTCTCCTCTTTACTAGATTGTGGATTGGCTGCCCCTTGACAGTGCCAGGATTTTGTCACCTCCTGTCTGGCACCAAAAGTGTCTCAGAAACCTTCTGAAGGAAAATGAGGAATCTGCAAGGCCTGGAGAGAGTGGAAATGTATACGGATGACATCTCAGTCTGTGGGAAGTCTGAGCAAGAACATAGCATATGGTTAAAACAAGTTCTGAAGGCAATTTAGCTTGCAGGACTAAATCAAAATTAATGTACTGTACCACAAGAAGTTCTACAGTTCTTAGTATATGTGATTGAAAAATGATGAGGGAGAGGACAGATCCAGAAAATCAAAGCTGTGGTTGAAATATCACCAACCAAAAATGTGTGGATCTGTGATAAACCAGAGGAGTGTGTTTTGTGAATCTAAGGGCATGTCTATGTTGCACCTGGGAGCAAACCTCTCAGCCTGAGTACACTGACTTGTGGTAGTGGGGCTCAAGTTAGCATGTTAAAAATAGGAGTGAGGACACTGCAGCTTGGGCTCTCAAGCCCACCCGACCCCGAGTCTGAGCTTGGGTGGCTAGCCAGCGTCTCCACCAGAGCTGCAATGTCCACACTGCTATTTTTAGCATGCAAGCTTGAGCTCTGCTAGCTTGTTCCCAGCTGCAGTGTAGACATACCTTAAAAAATCTACTACCCACATCTCCAGAACTGCATTTTACAATATTTCCAGGTCTACAGCATCATTGGATGCTACACAGAGATGATAGGAAGTCAGTGGCAAGATGTCTTTCAGATGCTGCGACCAGATATGCCCCCACACAGAAAAGAATGTGGGGTACGAATATGGGTATGTAAGAACTTCACAAAATATTTGCAGGATCTTGATAATTTCTATCAGACCATAAGAACGGCCATACTGGGTCAGACCAAGGTCCATCTAGCCCAGTATCCTGTCTTCCGACAGTGGTCAATGCCAGGTGCCCCAGAGGGAATGAACAGAACAGGTAATCATCAAGTGATCCAACCCCTGCACCCACTCCCAGCTAGGCAAACAGAGGCTAGGGACACTCAAACCATTATTAATAAACAGTGAAGATCTATATGAAGGTCATCCTAAATACCAAATATTGCTTGGGCATTTGATGAGGTTTAAACCTGTTAAAGAATATGTGCCAGGGAAGTCCCTAGTAGTTGGCACTGTATCAGAGATGATGGGTGCCATTTTGAGAACGTTTTTTTTAAAACAGTAGAGGGAAGCTAGGAAGGAAGGGAGCTAGGGAAAGTTTTCGAGGGAAGTTCTATAGTGAAGCAGAGAGAGCATGAGAGGGAGCACACCTGCTGGGGTAATACTGTTTTGTTCATTCCAATAAAGTTCTCTGTTCAGTGAGAAAAGGAAGTAACTTTTGCTGTGATTCTTTACCTTTGTCACATGACACACATATCGTATATTATATACTGAACATATTACAATAACAAGCACTTTTGAACAGAGGTGAGATGAATGAGAAAAGCCCCTGGTGCAGAGGGAAAACAGCTGTTTTTCCCAGCTAGTTCTATCCACTAATTACAAAGGAAAATTCAGTGGCAAACCTCAAGTTAAGATATTTTTGCAGCAAGTGGGGCTTTCAAAACTAAAAGTTTGTGTGTGGTGGTGGGGTGGGGTGTGGTTCATTCTGCAAATAGTAGTTTTGAACTGCTTCTCTGGGGCCATGGGAGTGCCCCGTTCCTTAACTTGCACTCATCCAAGTCTCACAAGGCTGATGTGGGAACAATCCTTAGAAACAAGTGAATGTCCTTAATTTTGACCATAAATGGAACTGCATGCATGGCACTGTATTATGTGGAATGTGCATGGGATCTTACTCCGACCACTTATGTTTTTAGACTTCTTTTGAAAGTGAGCTCTGATCAGAGTGGATGTTTCTCTTCTGTGTGTAACCCTGCAGGAATGCCTGATCATATTAGTAATTTTACATCACAGTAGATCAGTTTTATATTATAACTCTTCTGATATGCAGAATGTTCCTGAGAGGAGATGATGCACAGTCTGTCTCCTGGAAAAGCACTGCTTATTTGCTGGCCCTTCCTTTTTTCAGAATTCCTCTCAGTGAAATTATCATGTGATAAATGCCGGATGGCACATAAAAGAGAAATTCCATAATACAGAAAGCCTTGCTTTGTTGAATGCTGATGTTACTAATCTGACAGGATCCAGTCCCAGAAAGTCATCATTATCTTTCCATTTTTAAAGAAACTGCTTTCTAATTTCTCAGATTTTGGACCTGATTCTGAGCTTGCTTGCATCAGCTTTCCACCAGCATAACTCCACTAACTCAATGGAGTTACTCCTGAGTTTCACCAGTTACTGCCCTATCTATGTTGTATTTCAGCGCATTATATGGATTAAACGACTATTGCTATAATATAGTTGTGTGATAACAAATGTTGCTACATGCTGTGTTACATTTCCTATAGCTCCACCTTTGGTCACTTGTAAGCATGAGAAAATAACACAGGACAAACTGAATAATTAGCACGGTTGCTGTTTTAAAATACATTTCTGATTGGCACGTGAGCATCTTAGCACCGCTTAAATGCTGAACTCCTTATCCATTTTCCCCTCTCATCTGTGGAGATGGTATGTGAGGCATAACCTGCTTCAGCCACGACACTTGCTCACGTGCAACAGGACTTGAATTAGCCCTTCACTAATTAAAGCTAGGCATCATCTAACCTCCCCCCCCCCAAATGTACAGTCCAGGCTGCCCCTGAATGGGCTAGTGTGGGTGCTGAGAGAAGAGGGTCATACAAAATGGAGGTTTTAGAACAGGTTTTAGTCAGGAATTCAAGCCCTTTTTATTTGCAGTTACAATTGGACAAAGGATCGTTCCAGTCCTCCTGAAATTACTGCACAGGTGTTACAGTGCATGGTTTATAGCTACTCCATCTTGCCCTCTGCTTGTGAACTATACCCTTTCCTGCTTTGCACCTGGACTTGTAGCAGTTGAACACATAAACCCTCTTGTGGAAACTCCCAGCTAACAAACACCATATACAGTAATCCAGAAGGAATTACTATTTGATATTTGAACATCATTTAATGAACGCCCAGCATTCATCTGTAAATGCACACTGTTAATTTAGGGCCTGCTATTCATTAATTAGAGGCATAGTGGCAAGTGCCATTGAGCTATCTGCAATGTTTAAGGTTACATCAAGCCCTAGTAAATGGTTTGCTGATAACAAGATGCATCCATCTTCATTACTTGGCCACTCCTGTCTGAATTTGCTCTGCTTCCTGTAAGGGCTATGTCACTTGGAACTGAAGAATTAAACTTTTATCCAAACCAGATTCTGCACTTTCACCTCTTTTTATTCCTTGAGTAGTTCCAATTTATTTTGCTTAAATGACACTGGATTACCTAACAGGGAGAGGAGCGGTAACCTAACCTAAAACAGTCTGCAAATCTTTAGTTCTGGGCCTGACTGTAGCAGTGGGTTAACATTTATAGAAATGATTACATTTATATTTCATCTGATACTGGTCTCAGTGTAAAGAAATAGGTTCTCATTTTTCTTTTCATAAGGTTACAGCTTAGATAGGATAAAAAAACAGAGGAATACAGGAAATTAATTTTAAATCTGAAGAATAAATATCTCTTTTTGTTCAAGTTTACTTTTGCAGTGTTACACGCTCAAAATAGATATCATTCAAGGCAATCATATTTCAGGTAAAATAATTCATAAACAGTAGAAAGAAACTTCCATGTAAATCCTGAGCTATTCACGTGACTGGGAGTGTTCATCCAGGACAGGATCACTGCAGCTAGATTTTCTTGTCCCTAGTTTCAGTTTAAACCTGCTCTGTTATGAGCACTTTTGCTACTGCTGGGTCTAAGGCGATGTAGCTTGAAAGTAATCTCTGACTTCCTAAACACATTGTTTCCCCTTAAAACTACAGGTATGAGAACTTAAAATAGAAAACTAACCCCTGCTGGCAGATGGTTTCTTTAAGTAGTTGCTGCTAGACACATGTAACACTACCTGGCGTGGTTATTTAACACATTAGGGTGCTCATAGGTATAGCCTACTGCTCTCATGAACCATAGTTCAATTTTAAGCATCACTGGTTGGGATAGGTAATTGTAATCATAGGGAGAAGCGACTTTCTGGCATTTGATGTTCAAACTGTGTGTGTATGTGGGAGAGGAGGCAAAGAGGAAAAGTTGCTTATTGGAATGATAGCTCAAGGGAGGGTTTCTGAAAACCTTTGCGCCATTGAGTTGGCACACTTATCACAGAGTGACAGTCGACAGTGCAGAGCTTCACTGGGGGAAAACCTTCCAGGGTGCTGCTGCATATTGTGCATGATGCCAGCTGGTTTAGAAAATGTAAATTCCCTTCTCAGTTGCAAGCTAGTAGACAAAAATGTTAGCTGACATTTCAAACAATGGATCAGCTGAGAACGGAAATGTATAGATGTATAGATTGTGGTTTTTATGCCCGGTGCAGCAAAGACCAGGCAAGGTTTGCTATGCAAGGAGCATACCAGTAACCCAGTAGGTGATATACTGCACTGGAGGCTCCTTTCCACTGCAGTCTGAGAAACACACAGCTACAAAGTTTTATTCCAGTACAGAAAGTTTGTCAGGGGGCTACTCATGCTCATGTGTCATTCTTCCATTGGCCTGCATCTCCAATATGTACAAAATGAGAAAATAAAACTGATAGGGTGGTCAGAAAAGAGAAAGCAGACATAAAGCTGGCTTTGTAACATTTAGACTTGAAGTCATCTACATTATACATGATTGAAACAGACAGTATCTTAAATTTACCAGAAGGATGAGCTGGACTCTTGAGGTAAGTGCTCTTTGAAGCTAATGTGCTACTGTACAAAGAAAGCTTTTTCCTTGGAAAAGATAACGCTAATATTGTGGTGACACAGGCTACAATGCTGCCACTGAAATGGAGGTCAAATCTGAAGGTCCTTTGCTAGCAGAAAACTACACAGAGGTATTTTAATTTTTTTATTATTATTATTCAGACAAAAAATCTGTTCTAGACTTTAAAGCTTTACATGCAGGCCTCTGGTTAGAAAAGCACTCAACTATCCAATTTCTATTATTCAATATTGCATTAAAAAACCCCAACAAAACTTTGGGCCCTGGCAGGTCAAGGCGATTTTTAAAAAGGTTAAAAGCTGTTCAGAAGGGTTACAGTATCCATAAAGGCAAATGAGATTATATGTAAAGACTGATGGAGAAAAAGCAATAATTGAGATAAACCGCTACTGTCTCAAAAAGGTTTAGACTGAGGAAATGCTGATATTAAAATAGAGAAATTGAAAGACTTACAGATCAACTGTCACATCAAAGACAGTAGAATATTTCATTAAATTTGTAACAATTGTGTTTACTTTTAATGTTTACTAGGTTTTTGACTTCGTTCCATCATTGTTCAGTTAAATATTTTTGTAATAACTTGGGAAATATTGTCATTGCGTGTCTCCAACTTCCAGCTGTCAACTATTGACCTCAGTGTTCTTTGCATCTGTAATATTATAAGTCTTTGTCATGGAAAGAGTTATGATGTTTCAATCAAATACACGGTGAAGGTACAAAACCCGTAACATCATCTGGATAATGACTGCATGGATACACTTGTAAAATATATTTTAGAAACTCCAGGGAAACAAGATTGAGGAAAAAACATCACAACCATTATTCTCTGCTGTTTGCCACTAATTGAATGAATGATCATTGCAAGAGATGCGTGTTGAATGTGAATCCCTGCTGTTCAGGTGTATGGTAAATAAAATTGCACATAAGATGGAAGACACAAGACGACTGGATCAAAATGTTATTATGGTCCTGAAATTCAAGCCACGAAGGTGACACAAGGGCTGAATTGAGTGCAGGATCTTTGATTAGCCCACATAGTATTTGAGCATATAGAGAAATTGCAATCCAGATGTCCAACTCCCCTTCCTTCTCTACTGAAACCTTTACAAGAGAATTACTACATCCCAAAGACTGTAGTAGCTATTATCACTCTCAATGGTATGTGGTGGTAGGCTGGAGGGAAGAGAAGGACTGACTGAAACTGTGAGATGTGGTGTACAGGGAGTGAGAAGGAAGTGTAAATGAGCTTCTCTCACACCCTGACCAGTTTCACCACAATATCCCCTGAAGGGCTGAGTTTGAGCTTTATTGTCTTTGTGTACTGGACCTTTGAATAGATTGGCCCAGTTTGAATTGGCTTAGCGGCTACATAGAGCTTGTGGAATCATCAGGACATCTACATTTCTTTTTCTGATAGGGCCTGTCTTAATTTTTTTTAGCTGTGCAGTAATAATAATAAATAATAATAATAATAATAATAATAATAATAAAAGATTGTTCAGACCATTTATTATTAATAAGTTATCCAAATGTAGCCCTTTTTTCAATATTTGCTGAAGCTCATGTGTACAAATTTCAGCCTCCAGATGGTTTGTGAATTGTTCCATGTCCTTAATAATCCACTTGTCATTTATTCAGTGTGATTGGTCTTCTAAGTCACATGGTATTGCTTCTGCTCCCAAAATAAATAACTGAAACTTTTTAGACAAAAGAATGACAAATAGTGAATAACAAATAATGCACCTTCTGATATGAATTTTCAGAGAAGTCATTCATGCTAAAATTCACAAGACTTTGCAAATCATTAAGGGCTTCCATGAAGAAATCACTGGTTGTCGGAATAACATGATTCATGTATAACAGGAGCATGAACTCACTATGTTTATGGACCAAAATGCTTGCAAATAACTTTTTGTTCTATTTGTCCAGCTCCAGGAAAATTATCTGTCTGTGCTAGGGTTTTTTATAAGAAGAACAGGAGAACTTGTGGCACCTTAGAGACTAACACATTTATTTGAGCAGAAGCTTTCGTGGGCTACAGCCCACTTCACTGGATGCACAGAATGGAACATATAGTAAGTAGATATATATACACATACAGAGACATGAAAAGGTGGGAGTTGCCCTACCAACTCTAAGAGGCTAATTAAGATGAGCAATTATCAGCAGGAGAAAAAAAATCTTTTGTAGTGATAATCAAGATGGCCCATTTCAGACAGTTTGACAAGAAGGTGTGAGGATACTTAACATGGGGAAATAGATTCAATGTGTGTAATGGCTCAGCCATTCCCGGTCTCTATTCAAGCCTAAATTGATGGTATCTAGTTTGCATATTAATTCAAGTTCAGCAGTTTCTCGTTGGAGTCTGGTTTTGAAGCTTTTCTGTTGCAAGATTGCCATCTTTAAGTCTGTTACTGAGTGACCAGAGAGATTGAAGTGTTCTCCTACTGGTTTTTGAATGTTATGATTCCTGATGTCAGATTTGTGTCCATTTATTCTTTTGCATAGAGACTGTCCGGTTTGGCCAATGTACATGGCAGAGGGGCATCGCTGGCACATGACAGCATATATGGGAAAAGATAGCTCAGTGGTTTGAGTATTAGCCTACTAAACCCAGGGTTGTAAGTTCAATCTTTGAGGGGGACACCTAGGGATCTGGGGCAAAAATCAGTACTTGGTCCTGCTAGTGATGGCAGAGGGCTGGACTTGATGACCTTTTGGGGTCCCTTCCAGTTCTATGAGATAGGTATATCTCCATATATATATATATATATATATATATTTTTTTTTCATCACATTGGTAGATGTGCAGGTGAACGAGCTCCTGATGGTGTGGCTGATGTGATTAGGTCCTGTGATGATGTCACTTGAATAGATATGTGGACAGAGTTGGCATTGGGCTTTGTTGCAAGGATAGGTTCCTGGGTTTGTGTTTTTGTTCTGTGGTGTGTGGTTGCTGGTGAGTATTTGCTTCAGGTTGGGGGGGCTGTCTGTAAGCGAGGACAGGTCTGTCTCCCAAGATCTGTGAGAGTGCCCCACAGTGTCCAAACACTTAGCTGAAAGAGATTTTGGGGTATTTTATGTTTAAAAAAACATGCTTTGAATGCCTTTCTGGCCTAAGTTGTACAGTTTTGTTAAAGCCCCATGCATTTTAAAACCAGAAAGGAAGAAAAAGGATACAGAAAAAAGCACTGAGACATTTGTTTCAAAAGGGGTGAAAAATCAAGCAAAGTCTGTAAGGTCTGTAAACGACCGTTCCACTTTGGGGCCTTATCACCAACCTTTAAGTCTCACTCTGTTGCCTCCATTTGCATCGTACCATCTTCATATTGCTTTATTTTCTGCCCATCTAGTTAACAAAGTGTGCCCCCTCCTCTGGGAGTGCCAGGCTACGGAACTGCTACAAGTCTCCTTGGAGCGGCACTGAGCCTTGAATAAACTAGTCCTGCAATGAGACGCTCTCTATTTTCACTTAAAGATCCAGAAAGAAGAAACTCATTGCTTATTCTGCAATTTTGATAACCTAACTGGCAGAACAGTTATTCAAATTTTAAGCTTCTAAATGCAGCAAGATCAACCTGGCCATCCACATAAATAATTTTGACATGATAAGTATGCGAGTGCGATGATAACTGATAAGTGAAGCAATTACCTTGCTTTTTTGGATTATATTAAATGAAGATTCTGATAGAGTAATGAAAAGAGACAAAGCAGACAAAAAGGCGGCTGTAGAGCTTTTGGGCACTGTGTTATCTCTATTATACCATATTGAAATAGAGAAGCTATCACCAATCATGCTTCCTATGTAACTTCTAGTTTCTAACAGTGAACAATGAATAACTTGTCACAAGACAGTAACTGATGAATTGGGATTGGCAATGCTTTTTAAAAGTGTAAATAAACTTATCAGCCACCTCTTCCTCACCCCAAGACAGTACAGTTTGCAGAGGATTTTTTGTTTTGTTTTTTGGGTATGTTGTAACTTGCAAGGTCTCCTTTCATTTACCCACCTCAATTGTTCTTTCTTTGGTCATCTATTTTAAGTAGCGACTTCATGTTAAGAGTTTATTCCATAACTATCAGCATTTTACAGTGTTTTTGCTTATATATATTTTTCATTATTAACCCCGAATCCCAATTCCTTTCATCCCAATTAGAGAATGCTCTAATTATACATTTTCACCTAGATTTTTTTTACATTTGGTGGCATATAAAGGGCGCCTTAAAACAAAGTTGCACATTTCTTAGCTTTCACTAACAGCTTTGCAGATATTGGATACATCACAGATTGATTACAATGCTCCTGAAGAAAAACTAATCATTTAAATTTATAGTCTTGATTCTCTTCCTAATGAAGTTAATGGCAGTTTTGCCAGTGGTTTCAGTGAGAGCAGGATCAGGCCCAGTATTCCTTTTGAGGATTCATATATTGAAACTGATATTTGTACATTGCACCCTTTCAACACAAGGCACAGACGAAGGGGGAAATGTCATTTCCGTTGTTAAAATTAATTAAGTAATCTAACACCGTACATCTGGGGAGAGGACAGCAGGGAAGGGGAAGTTCTCCTTGTTCACTGTTTACCTTTCGAGCCCTGCTTTATGCTGCAATAGCATCACAATGCTGTTACTAAGGCCCAATGTACTCTGCAGACAGCTGGCCCCTAAATTCTGTAACAAGGTTCCTAGTTTCTGTTATATGCTGTCCCTGCACTTACAATTTGTATTCTGCTGCAGATTGGTTTTTACAGCACATACCTGCACTGTAGACACAATTGGATGGGCTGGTGGTTTGACAGCTTAGTTCTGGAATGTTGGTGTTTTAGGTGCCATAGAAAGTGTGGAAGGTGGATTTGAGTTTTCAGCACACAGGAGGCAGCTGAGATTTTTGGTATTGGGGTAGTGGATGCAACTCAACTTCCTTGCCCCTTTGGGAGTAGGGACAGAGATGACTTGAAATTTTTGGGAGGCCTTAATTCCTAATTCATCAAATCAACAACCTCTGACAGCAGCTGTCACACTTCACACACCTCCCAATATCTGCAGCTGCAAATTTCCAATAATGTTGGATAAGCATATTGGCAAACAATAATCCTGAGAAAAAATTGGTTTAAATTGGCATCATAGCCTTCAGAATTAACATCTCATTGTGATGAGTTACTCTTGCAGGCTGTTAACAGACTCAGGAAGAGGATTGCTTTTGGAAGTTTATCTGTGCAATCATGTGGGCTAGAAAAAATATTTTTCTAAAAAAACAAAGGCTCTGATTCTGCTGCACAATTCTGTCAGACTGGGTGGAATTTGCGACAAAGTCTATGGAATGAACATAAGAACGGCCATACTGGGTCAGACCAAAGGTCCATCTAGCTCAGTATCTTGTCTTCCGACAGTGGCCATTGCCGGGAGCCCTAGAGGGAATGAACAGAATAGGTAATTATCAAGTGATCCATCCCCTGTCGCCCATTCCCAGCTTCTGGCAAACAGAAGCTAGGGACACCATCCCTGCCCTTCCTGGCCAATAGCCATTGATGGACATATCCTCCATGAACTTATCTAGTTCTTTTTTGAACCCTGTTATAGCCTTGGCCTTCACAACATCCTCTGGCAAAGAGTTCCACAGGTTGACTGTGCGTTGTGTGAAGAAATATTTCCTTTTGTTTGTTTTAAACCTGCTGCCTATTAATTTCATTTGGTGACCCCTAGTTCTTGTGTTATGAGAAGGAGCAAATAACACTTCCTTATGTACTTTCTCCATACCAGTCATGATTTATAGACCTCAATCATATCCCCCCTTAGTCGTCTCTTTTCCAAGCTGAAAAGTCCCATTCTTATTAATCTCTCCTCATATGGAAGCCGTTCCATACCCCTAATCATTTTTGTTGCTCTTTTCTGAACCTTTTCTAATTCCAATATATCTTTTTTGAGATGGGGCGACCACATCTGCATGCAGTATTCAAGATGTGGGTGTACCATGGATTTATATAGAGGCAATATGATATTTTCTGTCTTATTATCTATCCCCTTCTTAATGATGCCCAACATTCTGTTTGCCTTTTTGACTGCCTCTGCACATTGAGTGGATGTTTTCAGAGAATTACCCACAATGACTCCAAGAGCTCTTTCTTGAGTGGAAACAGCTAATATAGACCCCATCATTTTATATGTATAGTTGGGATTATGTTTTCCAATGTGCACTACTTTGCATTTATCAACACTGAATTTCATCTGCCATTTTGTTGCCCAGTCATCTAGTTCTGAGAGATCCTTTTGTAGTTCTTCACAGTCTGCGAAGTAGTCTTGAGTAGTTTTGTATCATCTGCAAATTTTACCACCTCACTGTTTACCCCTTTTTCCAGATCATTTATGAATATGTTGAATAGGACTAGTCCCAGTACTGACCCCCTAGGGGACTCTCCATTCTGAAAACTGACCATTTATTCCTACTCTTTGTTTCCTGTATTTTAACCAGTTACCAATCCATGAGAGGATCTTCCCTCTTATCCCATGACAGTTTACAGAAAACCTATGGCTGTTACCTACTGATCCATAAGATCAATTGGCCTGCTCCTGCTCCCATTGAAGTCAATGAAAAAACTCATACTGACTTCAGAGAGACCTTAAGTAGGCTCAATGTTGCTGGAATTTATTTAAGAAGACAACTTTTGAGTGAATCAGAACCATCAAGTCATGCACGCAGTTAACCTAGGTAAACATGTTCTTATTACTGTTATTGTCCCCCTCTCTCCTACTTGTATTGTTTTGCCTTAAATTAGCATAGACCTGTGCACATCCATGGAATCCTGTGGACTTCACTTCTAACATCAATGAGATTCCTCCCAGGTGTAGGATCCTGGCTCCAGGACCTGCAAAGTCTGAAGGTGGGTTAAAACCATCTTTGTCCCTGGTGTCCTGAAAAAAGCACAGCTTGGCTGGATCCTCAGATCCTGGCCTCCAAGATGACATGAGCATTTGGGCAGAGGAACCCAAAGCTATAAGAGAAACAGGAAAAGGAATAACAGAATAAAAATAATCTCGTCCTCTTTCAAGCAAACTTTAGTAAAGCCTGTCCTTGTAAGCAATCACAGAGTGTGTGTCACTAAGACTGCATCAGAGCTAGACCATCATCCCTGAGCTCTGGTCTGGCAAGTTGTGGTTTGGGTCAGCATTTTTTCTAATGTCAGAAATAACTGCAATGTTTATGAACATGGAACAGGCAGTGCTAGTCTATGGGAGTTGATTTTGACTGGACTACTTGCACATTCAAAATTACGGATGGACTTAAATTCTTTGCTGGATCAGAGTCTTACCAGTCAGTACATTATGGTAATTGATAACAATAGATGAGAAAGAAGATCCTTCTCCTGCACTCAGAATTGTGGGACACAGGGGAAGAATATGAGCAGCTGGGAACATGTGGTTCTGGAAGTCCTAGCACTAGACCAGGATTTTGCTTCATAAAAACATCACATTTTCCTTCATCTTTATTTTTTTTCTTATTGAGATTGCAAAAAGAGGAACTGTAATTGGTAGACTGCAACTGGTAGAAAACTAGCACAAATGACTTGATTTAAGGCTGCAAATATCTTTGAGAGGTTATATAGCTGCATCAATTAGTAAATATAAATAGCTATATATCACTATTTTTCTGGTCACTTTCCAAGTGCTTGGACCTTCATTTCAGGCTAAACATATGCCATAAAGGCCACAACTGACAAACACATACACTCGTTCCTCTGAGGTAACTATCTCAGAGGAACACCAGTCTCACCCTGAGCAGGGCCGGCTCCAGGCACCAGCTTAACAAGCAGGTGCTTGGTGCGGCCAAGGGAGAGGGGCGGCACCTGCGGCAATTCGGGGGCGGCGGGTCCCTCAGTCCCTCTAGGAGCGAAGGACCTGCCGCTGA
>NW_020664561.1:38628504-38644980 GCF_002925995.2 Terrapene triunguis | reverse complement strand
GGTTTTTTTTTTTTTTTTTTGCTTGGGGCGGCAGAAATGCTGGAGCCAGCCCTGACCCTGAGCCTACAATTTTATAAAAGCCTGTTGTAAAAGAAATAATCATCCTAACGTTATGTGAATATTGCTTTTATTCATCCAGTCCAATGGGGATTTTGTTTTCTTTTGTATCACACAGGCCTGAACTATGTAGAATTGGCTACAAATTTATGGCACAACCTCTCTGAGGTTATTTTCCAATGAGAAAGTTAATGCCCTTATCAGAAAAAAAAATGTCCAGATGCATGAGACTCTCAACTGGCACACAGCAAAATGCAACCTAAGATTTCACTGTTAAGCGGTTGAAGATATATATTCAAGGATTAGTGCTGCAGAGCAACTGATGTAATACTTTTCTGTTACTCTTCGCTGTTTGAAAAACTGATACATATCCTTTGGCCTACCCGTGCAATAACAATCAGATATGTACAGTGAGACATTTGGTATTGATCTACTCCTAATCAGAAATCAAAATGAAGTTTATCTCATGACAAAGTGTAATTAACTATTTTGTTAATTACTATAATTATCTTCCCCACATTTATTTTGACAGCAGTGTCAGTAGCAGAAAACTATTTCCTTAAATTGCCTGTTGCCTATTATGAATTACAAATTCATACAATTTTGACAAATGATTTTATTCTCCCTTTTACAACACGCTTTCAAACATGCTTTCCTGATAGTTTTTCAGGAAAATGGCCCTCTGCCTGAAAAACAAACTAGAAACGTTATACAGAGAAGACTAAATATACTGTGAGCTAACAAGCATCAACTACAGAGTGCTCCCTCCACCCCGCTCCCCACAATAAGGCTCTTGGACTTTAGGGCATTATAATGAGATGTAAATAAGGAGGAATTGTTTATAGCAGTAGTCACTAATCCAGAAGTGACTGATGTGGGACACGTGGGCCAAATGTGACCCATGAAACTCTACAGTGTGGCCGGCCCTTGACTGTAGAGCTAAATTATTCCTCTCCTTGCCCTTGTGTGCCAAAGGCAGGAGGGGCCCACCCAGCAGAGAACAGAGAAGGCAGGCATGGTCTGTAGGCCACTGCTCCAGTTTGCAAAGGAGGAGGTCAGCAGGTACTGCCCGAAGCAACAACTGGCCCCAGCAGGGCGACTTTTGAGTTGGATGTGGATGAAGCACATAGCCCCCTCACCCCCCCAAGGATCTGCCACAGTGCTGTGGGGGAACTCTTACACCACCTTTTAAAGATGTAACCTGTCTCACTGTGCTCTGTCCAGCACCCAGTAGACATTGTTTCTTAACAACCCCTTCCCCCACCTCCGACACCGCCACTCTGGCACCTCCTCCTTTCTCCCAGCACAGTTCAGCCTGCGGAGTGGCATAACTGAGCCTTTAGTATGGTGTATAGTCTGTGGCAAATGAAGGTCCTAGAACTCTTTAATCCAGCTCATGCCAGCAGAAAATGGCTAATATCAAGATGGGGAGCAATTTGTTGTGGTCTGTACTCTCCCTGAGCTCTAGCTCCATCTTGAAGATGAAGGCCCAGTTATACAGATTCTCAAAACTCTTGGAGTATAAGCTACACTTTCTCAGTATTCTCAAAATGTCATCAGTTTGATGCAAAGGTCAATGTTGGAGTCATTACATAGCAACATTCATGGTGTTCATGATCCACATTGCTTGGTGCAGTTCACGCTATCTTTTCAACTCCCACAATGCCATATTATAGTGGTTAATTTCCCTCTTCATTCAATTCCAGTTCTATTTTGAAGATGAGGAATGCATTTTGGGGCCCATGCTCTGGTGACATACCAGACTTTTATATTGTTTAATGAGAGCGATCTAAAAGACTATCAAGTATTGCACATAAAGTGCTCCTTCTAATATATGCTGCTATTTGCGTACCCAGCTACCTGAAATTGTTTAATCCTTCTAACAGTGGTGCAAGGCATGCCTCATTGCCAGCAATGGCCTATGAAAAAATTAACAGTAGAAGTTAGGATATGTTTTTATCCATATTTTCCCCAACATGCTGCAGCATACTCTCTTTACCTCACTTGACTGCCCTTTCCACATTTTTTTTTTTTTGCAAGTTTCCTTATTGGTTTTAGGATTCAATAAAGTTATTCTCCTGGTAAGTGTGAAAAGGCTCTTTTCCAGTGCAGTTTGTACTTCTGCAGTTCACCATTACCACAGGGTGTGTTTCAAACTATCATTTTTAAAGGTCACTTATTTTGTTTCACATGCAGTCAAGCCCGACGATGAGTTAATGACACCTGAACAAGCTTGCATTAAAATTACCCTCTGTACAATCACAAATAATTATTAAGTGCAAGAAGAAGAAAGCAAACATGTTTCTTTGCAAGAAACCAACACTGAAGATATTAGTTAAAATGTTAAAGTATATTAACCAATTATACAAAACCCTTTCATATTGCCTTGCTTCATTTCAAACGTGGCACGGGCTATTTTGTCTGTGAACTCAAGTGGAACAAAAAGCTACAGAATGCAATTTGTGTCAGGAGCTGGACTACAGAAGGACAACTAATTCTAATTAGTACAAATTCCCCACAGGCCACAGGGAGGCCTAGTGCGGGAACCAACTGCCTAATGCTGTTTCTATCTTGCAACAGGTGGGTAGAGGTCTACCAAAGGTTGTCATGGTGATAGCTAATGGTAGACCTTTAGCTGGACACCAGTAATTAATTGAGTGCATGTCCAGCCTTTGAATGTGATATCTTTTAATACACTTCTGAACTAAAGAAGATTGGCTCTTCTAATTGGTTAAAATTAAAACAGCAGAAGAGTTTGCCAAGAACTACAGTAATGTAATGCAAGCCTCATTTCAAACCCTCAAACTAGAATTCTTTGCATATCAGTACAATAAGGGTATTATGGGGAAAAATTACCATGGAGAAAAGTCTTTGCCATCTGATAACACTGATATTCTATTGAGCACGTCTCTAATACAAAGTATTTATGCAACTCATTAATATTCAACATTTGATGCATATTAGAAATATGCTTTTAAAATTCTGATAGATTATAAAAAATAATGTCTGCATGAGTGAAAAAGAGACTTTATTTCTCTGTGCTCATTGGAATGTACAGCAAAGCCACATTTTTCAGTTCAGTTAAAGCAAAACAAAGAGAACTTGCTCCCTAATTCCTGAACCTTGATTTCTGAACCCTGCTCCCTAATCCCTAAATCAGAATGCTCATCCTCTGAATCCTGGTCTCATTCATGGAAATAACTTTTGCTATAGACAAATCTACTTTTTTTTTTAAAGAGATGCTGATTAACACCCATTCCTTTTCTCCTTTTGAGGAATGATACAATAGGAGTTTTAAAAGATGCCAATTTTGAAAGATTTTTGTAATAATGCAGCACTAAATTATACTCCATGGATTAGGATTAACTTGTTTGTATGCTGTTGTAACAGCTTTACACCAGTGATCAATTTTCCCTTTAACTCTGCTGGAAAAGAAATGAGTTATATCAAGAAAATGCTTCATTATTAGAGATTCAGCTCCTGGAGGCTGAACACTTGAGCTGTAAGAAATGTTAACTTCTCTTGCTTTTCTCTAAATAGTACCCAATGGGGAAGATTTTGAGGAGAGAGAGAACTGAAAAAGTCACAGACAAGCTCTTGTTTCTTCACTTTCACAGCAAGCTCACGATGTGTAGGAGGGCTTGAATTACCCTTGTATTTTGATGCAGTGATGCACCATGGAATTACACATATGAGTCTCCCTGTAGATTTTATATACATACATATTTTGTCTAAACTATATATTTCCCTCTAACAAACAGTTATTCTCTGTGTTGCCGTTCTTTTGTACTAAGAGGCTTTATTTGGGGATTCCAAATAATCTTTTATCATCAATTCATACCAGTCTTAAACCAGAAAGTTTGTTTTTCTATCCATATTACATTTACTTTTACTAAACATTTCATCTGAAAACACTCCAGAGGGGTGTGTCAACTACTACTGTGTCACAAGAATGATTTTATTAATAAAATGCCTTCAATACTACCTCATAGCATTTTCTACTACTATTGTTTGGGTTGCACCAGAGGCTAAAATGTGGCTTCTTTTAATAACATATTTGCATAAGTTGATCTGAAAGATCCCCATGTGATGACATTACTCCAGGGTTGGCCTGTCATCTCAAAAAGGCCTGAGGTGCTGGTCCCAAAGAGATCAAACTCAAGAATTAACTAGTCTTCATAAAACAGGAACATCTCTACAAGCAGTAAAACAAATGATTATCATTTCTTTTTGGCGATGGGTTATGCCAAGCTAGAGAAAAACAGAGCTTTCAAACACTGACAATCTGGTATATTGAAGTATGACCATTATGTTTTATTTTCCACATTTTTGGTCCAAAGACAGTTCTGAGTAATTGATTCCCATAATGAGCTATGGTTCGTTAGTCAATTTAATTTATAATTGAATTGGATGGATGTAACTCTGTGTAAAATTGTCTCTGAAGAATCTGTTTTGTTCGTCTGTTCAACTTCTGACAGGGATGGAAGAAAATCTAAATTATTCCCTCCTGCAAGAGGGGAAAACTCTGAAAGTCTCAGCATCCCTTGTGAAATTAAGAGGAAAAATATTTTTAATAGTTGCCATGAAGAAATATTATGGCTTTACTAAAATTCATACAAGCCTGACAAGTAACACATTAATGTCTGGAATGGTAGCTTAAAGAGAAAAATCAGCTGCCTTTCCTGAACATTTGAGAGGGTCATTTTATTAGAATCAGGGGTGGCTCCAGGCACCAACACAGCAAGCGCGTGCCTGGGGCGGCAAGCCACGGGGGGCGGCCTGCCGGTCGCTGTGAGGGCGGCAGTCAGGTGGCCTTCGGCAGCGTGCCTGCAGGAGGTCCGCCGGTCCTGCGGTTCTGGCGGCAATTTGGCGGCAGGTACGCCGAGGCTGCAGGACCGGCAGATCACCCACAGAAACGCCGCCAAATCCACGTGACTGTGGACTGCCCGCAGGCATGCCGCCGAAGGCCGCCTGACTGCCGTGCTTGGGGCGGCAAAAAACATAGAGCCGCCTCTGATTAGAATGAACACCAGGAATGTATATTTATTGGTATCAGTTATTGATAAGCCTTGTCCTCCTACTTCACAAATACAGCAAGACGTAATGGGCTAGATTCACCACTCTGTTATGCCAGTTTTACACTAACATGGCTTCACTGGCTAACAGAGTGGTAAATCAGTCCCAGTGTGTTACTTTCTTCTCTTAGTTATACCGTGGATATCTAGAGTAACCACACTGCCTTGAATCTCTGGAGCTATTCTAGATTTATACCATGTAACTGGAAGCAGAATAAGGCCTAATAATTCTAATACTAGGGCACTCCTTCACCAATTGCAAGATAGGTGCAACTCACATTGACGTGAATGGGAGATACTAATATCCTACATAGGACAATAGTTCTCCATGGTTTGCAGCCCTTACAACTTGGATTTCTATACATTTGTAATAGCACATTTTTTAGGAGGAATTATTAAAAGAACCGCCTGGCTGGTTTTGAGTTGGCTCTAGGACTGGGAGACAGGCGGGGATTTTTTAAAACGGCCATGATATAAAAAGAGACTTTAATTTTCTACAATTTCATTTCTCTTATTCTCCCCCATGCCCCAAATCCTTCATATTAAATATCTCTACATGGTTCTTAGGGCATTCACCAAATATATATATAAATATATATATATCTTATTTAAGACTGCTCTCTCTGATGTTAGTGTCAGACTATTCACAAGTGTCTTCAAAGGAGAGGTCACAATGAGGAGCCCAGAGTCCTTCTCAGAGAATGAAAGTTACACAGAATGTTACTGCAAATGCTGCTACTGATGAGGGTATGAAAGTTCCTAATCTTTTGGATTTTGATAGGACAGAATGCATGAAAAATACTCTTGTTCACCCCCTGAGGCAGAAATAAGCACAGAGTCTTGGTGCTTACAGGATGAAATCCTGGCCCCACTGAAGTCAATGGGAACTTAGATTCTCTGGGGCCAAGACCTCACCTACAAAACCTACATTGAGGCTGTACCCAGTATTCAGGTACATGCTGTGCTCAGAATGCACTCTAATATTTTTTTCATATCTAAGGGCTAGTTAAAATCACCTTCACATGAGACTCAGTTTTTATTAGTCACAATAAGATATGTAAGTAGTAAATAATAATAATAATAATCTTTAATGATAAATTTACTCCATTAAAGAAAATAAAAAAGATAATTAAGATATTCATTTCACATTTTTATTTTATTTAGAAAGATATGGATATAATCATTTAAATGTTCATACTTGTCACTCATCATATGTGAACTTGTATACACATAAGCAATAAAATAAATGCTCTATTATTGTATAAGTATAGTATTTATGAAGTTTGTAATCTAACCTCATGCAAAAGAAAAAATATATTTTGTTTGACTAAAAAAATATAAAATGAACAGAGAAGCATTGCAATGGGATAGGTGATGATGATCAGCTATTATCCATCCCAGCAGGCACATATATTTTCTTAACAGCCACAGGATGGCTGCAATAGAAGCCAGGCACAAGAAATTTTTAGTTTAGAGCATTTCACATTGCTTTCTAGAGGCAAGCATGACACACTGCTGCACAAACTCTTATAGCCCCCAGTTAAGGGTTCGTTTAACAACCTCACTTGTCTACGTTTTCATCAAGTCCCCAATAAATTCTGATGGGTAACAAGCTCCTAGGCTCCCTGTGTTATCCAGATAATGGGGTTTTTCCTTTTCGTGTAACAATAACAGTAGAACCGTTGCTTCTAATCTTCATCATATTTCAGTGGATGTTTATAATGTTTTTAAACCAGTTTTTCCACACACATAACTATCGCTGTGTTGAGGGAAGATGTGGGGCTTAATTCTGTCCTTGGTTACACCCGTGCAACTCCACTGATGTCAGTGGGGTTGTATAGGTGTAACGGAGGAGAGAATTTGGCCCATTATATCCATTTTAAAGTTTGCATAGCCTGTTTACTTCTGAGCAAAACTGTATAGGATTTAACAGCAGAGGGAGATGGGAGCTGTTGAAGACCATTTTTGATTCCTAATGATTTCATTTCTGATGAAAAAATCATTAATATAAATAATTTTCAATACAGCAAATGCATGTGAGACAATGAAAGTTGTTTCTAAAAAACATTAACGCTGATATCAATCATTTATACATAACACACAAAGCAATGAGGGCAAACTCTTCAGCTCAGATAAGAGGTGTCACGGTAAACTTATGTTCCAAGGCAGTGGTATCAGTTGTGATCAATCACTTAGTAGCCAGTGCAAGTTACATTTTTGCTTTAGTCTTTACACTCTTTTGACTGCGCAAGTATTGTTTTAATCTAAAAGTGCTAGATCAATATTTCTCATCAATAAGCATTCATTTCCAACTAACAAGGACAATGGTTAGTGGATTCCATTAAACATTTTCATTTGAAGGAAATCTTTGCTGTTCTAAAAATCAGATCCCTAGCAAAGAACATTAGGAAGAGTAAAAAGAAGGTTAAAAAATGTACTAGAGAACTTCTGGATACATTCAGATGTTCCTTCAATACAACTTGCCCTTTTCCTTGTCTCAGTAAAGCGGTGTGGCCTATTGTATTAGTGTTATACTGTATGTAGTTTTGCTATTCATAATATTACCAATAATTCCCCAGCCTCTCATTCTCTGAAATCCCACCCCCCACACACATTATTTGTTGAAAATTCCCCCTAATGAAATTTGATTATAAATTCTGCAGATTGTGCATGACAGACTAAAAAGGATAATTGTGGGAAAATGGAATAAAGGCACTAATCAATCATTGCAGCTGAGATAAAGCACATTTACAGTGCACCTGGCAAAGGTAAGGTTGTTTATAGAATTCAGACTTTGGGGCCAAATTCAGCTCTGGTGTAACTTCCATGGAAAGCAGTGGAGTACTCTCCACTTTCAGCTGAGCTCAATTTTGCCCTAGGAGCGGAACTGAAAAAAATGTCAACTTCTAGACCAGACTATAAGCAGGAGGGGCTCTCCATGTGTGGATCTTTCCACATGGAAGAAGACGGGTACCGCTTCCATTGTACAATGCTCCGTGCCGCTGCAATATGTAGGCAGTGTTCTGTGGGGTTGGAGATCCATACATGGGCAGACAGAATGAGTGATGTGTGTGAGGGGGAATGGTGTGCTATGTGAAGCATCTACTAACAAGGGGGGGAATCCTGCTTAGAAGTTAATGCAGCTTGAGGCAGTATTAACTTTGTAAAAGTAGCCCTTCTGTACTGCATAATCCAGGGAGTGGATGACAGGGGTACCAGAGACAATGAGAGGCAGAGGCATCTGTGGCAGCAAGGCTACCTTGGAGATGTGCTTCCAGGAAGCTGGATGAGGGGGCATAGGGCATTTGGCAGGTTGTGGGGGCTGAAGACTCCTTGCCCATTTCATGGAAGAGGCAGGGGAGACAATATCTTGACGGAACATTTCGAGAGATTTCTTTCCCCTATCTTCCATAGGCTTTTCCATGAAATGAGGCAATCTTGCCTTCTACTCACAGGACTAGAGTCTATCCCTCACACACAGTGATTTGCTTTTAACACTCTTTATTGCTCAGGACGCCAACATTGTTTCTATGGGGTGGGAGCAGCTCAAGCTGAAACTAAAAGAAACAACTGGATTTCTTCAGACTGGACTGTCAGCATTCTGTGATGCAGAAACAATGGGCCAGAGCCTTGGTCCCGTCTATGTCCTTTGCATGGCTCCGGTGATACAAGAGAGAGAGAAGATTGGTGTAAACAGCCGTCTGGAGATTCCACTTCAATAGGGGAACTCCTAGGTGGTGTAAAGTAAGGATTGCTGCTGGCTCTATGCCTTTCACTCCTGCCTCTCCAGGATAGAGGGCATTCTGGGGCTGGGGCTAAAATGCCTTGCGCTCTAGCGATCCCTAGCCGTGTAACAGCCCCTATATGGCAGTGTCCAACCAATGTCACAGAGCAGCCCTGAGACACAGCTCAGTCAGACTTGAGCATATGGCACACAGTCTCCAGCTTGCCCTTTCGCAGCTGGTAACTAAAGCTGTGGTTTGGAATGGGCAGTGGTTTTGATTCAAGGGGAGGGAGGGTTATTGTTTAGTTCAGTTTATACCCCCTCAGTTTTACTTTGAGTCTCAGGTTTGAATCAACCCCAAGACTCAAAGTTAAGTGAGCCAACTGCCTGTTTTATCTCATTTGAGATCAAAGTAACTGAATCCCATATGGTTTTCACCCAAAACTATAAATTAGCCCAGGTTTGCTCAAAACATGGCCCAGGTTCATGAAACCTGGTGAACTCTGTGCAGATCATGGGCCAAGGACTGGGTTTGTGTCAACTTTACTATTAACTCTATAGATTAAATATATGAAATGACAGTTGCTAGAATGGATTGCATGCAGAGTATACTTTTCTCACTGGGAAATGATGTAAACAGAATTTTGGCTACATTAAATACAAACTATCCCCTAAGACAGAGGGTTTAACACAAAACAAATGGAAGGTCAAACTTTAGTAGGACTATTAATCTGTAATGCAGCATTGCCAGATTGAAAAAAAATATATATGAGATATGTAAACACAATGTTCAGTCTGCATTAGATAGCAGGAGATATGCATAGTCTGAACAGACAACCTTTAGTGAATATTGGGAAGTTGGATTTTATGTCCGAATTGTATGTATGCCTACTCTTTATGGTTCATTTTCATCTACTATGGTACCAGGGGTGAAATCTCGGCCCCCTTAGTGGCAAAACTCCCACTGACATCAACGGGCCCAGGATTTCATCCCAGATTTTTGTATGTACGATAGCCAAAGTGTGATGTAGGAAGCATGAGAATTCTGGCAAAATCAATTTGCATGAAAAAAGGAAAGTGTTTAAAAAATCCCACAAGGATAATGCTGAATAATAATATTTTGCATAACTTTTATTGTGTGTTTGCCTCTCCTCTATTCTCCGCTCAGACTGTCTCCATCCTCAGTCTCTTTTTCCCAGTTATTTTGGTTGCTCTCTATTGCAATAGTCTTTCTTCGGGTGACGCCTAGTCTCTGTCTTCCTCTACTCTTTTATTTCCATGTACTTCAGTTCATTCCAATTTATTTCCCTTTCTCATGCTAGTTCACATTCTCCCCTTTCCTTCTCTCTGGGATTTTAGTTACTTTGTTCTGCTTCTGTATATTCCTTTTTAAATTCCTTTTCTTTTTACACTGCCTTCTTTTGGTCTTTGTTTTATTTCTTTGATGTCACTTCTTCCATCCTTTCCTCTATTTCTCTGCTTTTTTATTTCCCTCCCCTCCACCACCTGATCGCTCCTCCAGTCTACTTCTTTCACCATTTCTCCCACTCTCTGCTCTTTTTAAACAAAATGTCTTCTCCTTGTTTATTTCTTGTTGTTCTTCCTGCAGGTGAGCTTGGAAGGAGCTGTGTGGGAATGTTTAAGCCATGGCAACACAGTTCTCAATTTTAGTTCAATAAAAACTAAATAGACAAGGAAAGAAAGAAATAAGCTTACTGTTCGTTCCCAGTTAGGAATGGACTCCCGCTTAACTCCTTTGCTGGGGGCATTCTGGTTTGGTTAATAACAGCACAAATGGTTAATCAGATGAATGTATCATCTCAGAATGATGTCTCCCAAGGCAGAAGAGGATAGTCAGCTCCTCGTTTTCCTAGCTTACACCCTAAATGGCCTCCAATTATTTCCCATTGCTACATCCACCTGGGACCTTCTTCTCATGTCCTCATACTATCACTGAATGACTAAAGGATGAGTCAGCCTCCTTCTGCCACCCATCCCTGGTGCAGGTGGCTGTCTTGATGGGCCAGTGCAACAGTGGGAGAAGAGACTCTCCCTCCACGTCCCTGCCACTCCACTGACAACCAAATAACATCTCCGTGGCAACTACAGCAGTTGCTTACATCAAGACATCATATTAGGAGACTGTTTAGTGTATGTTTAACTGTCTTCAATGTGATTTAGCATCTGGAAACAAGGAAGAGGAGCCATGTGACCAGCCAGGTCTCTGTGGATCCCCAGTGGTTGATGGACCACAGTTTGGAGACGCTGTTGGGTTAGGTAACTAAGGTAACTCACAAATACCAGTGGGCCTGATATCCCATGATATTAGCCAGCTGATGCTATATGCTGTGGGGGAATATTTTCCCCCAAATAACTGTGGGAAATATTAATTATTTATGGACTATTTGCATAACTGCATAATGTGTCTAGATATAAATAACAGATTATTTGCATAACTGCATAATGCCACTAATCATGGGGGGGAGAACTAAATATTTCTGGCATTTGATCACACTGTGTCATATATGCTCTGCGTATATTCTGCAAGCTCTGCCGGAGAATAGTGACACCACTGCTGGCTTCTCTTCTCAATATCCTGTAGCTCTTCACTGACAAATTGCAAAAATAAGCAAACCAAACACTTTGGATGAGTAGCACTGAAGCAGAGAATCCTTTAAAACTCCACAGGACTTGGTCTGCTCTTTATACCACTGTAAATCTGGAGTCCACCTGTGCAAAACTGGTTCAATGAAAGCAGAATCAGGTTCCAAATATGTATTTTTAGTTTAAATTTCCAGAATGAAAAATTATGCCATGTCATCAAAGACTGACTGACAGCGCTCCTGTAGCACGTTTCACCGGTAGATCTCAAAGCATTTTCCACAGGAGGTAAGTACCATTTTACAGAGGAGAAAACTGAAGCACAGAGAGGTGAAGTGATTTGCCCAATTTCATACATGAGTCCTGAGGATGTCTCCCGAGTCCCAATACAATGCTCTGACTACTAGCCCATGCTGCATCCAACTGTCTGATTAGAAATTATGCCTATTCCTTTAGAAATAGTGTTAGACCTGGCAGTGAGGGGCTGACTTGTTCTGTTTAGCATCACCAACCTCATCCTTTCTGTTAAGTGAGATTGTGCCTGGATCATAAGAGATTGTGTAGTGGATTTATTTGGGGAAGTGCAGGGCCTACTCCATCACTCCTTTAGGGGCCTTTGGACCCCGGTCCGGAAAAGCACTTAAGGATGTGCTTAACTTTAAACAGCTCCTTAGTCAACATAACAAGATGTGTTGAAGTGCTTTACTGGATCAGGGCCATAGTCCCCCAAATTGGGCAGCCAGGGCAGGTAGTAGGCGGAGATATGGGCCTGCTCTCCCCCTCCTCACTGGGCTGCCGTGTGGGACCAGCATCCAGAGAGAAGTAAGGTGTGTCCCATGAAAGGGTTTAGCAGTGTGCATGCTCCCTCTGCACTTTAGGAAGATCAGAGAGGCCTTCTGACAAGCTAGTCTAGCCAAAGGCAGCACTAACAAAAAATAGCGGCAAATATATGAGCTCAGTTTATCAAGCTTTAATATTCCCTTATAACTGCTGGGCTGTTCTCTGTTAAACACTATTTACCTTAGTGCTAACGTTTTTTAGCATATAAAACTCTGACTTTATTTTTTTTTAAATGCATCTCAGTCTCATTTCAGATCCTGATTTCCCAGTACAAACTTGAGTAACAAATATATAATTATTCTCATAAATAACTCAGCACCTTACAGCGTATTTCAAACAAGTTTCCCCACAAGGCACATGTGCCCTATTTTAAATTCTTTTAAGTATAAGTTGATTAAGGTAAAAATTAGTTATTACCTTATGGACATTTTAGTTTTAGCAGCATTTCAAATCCTGTTCTATCAGGAGTAGATTTGTTCCCGCCCACAGGTATAATCACCAGGAAAATTAATAATCATGTTCAGTATGACTATAAATCACTGTGGTTTAGGCCATTAATTTCTGTAGAAAAATGAAAGATCTAAGTATTAATATTGTGTACACTACATGTTGTGAAAACTCAGATCCAACACAGTCAAATTGCAAATGCAAGGTTTATAATTTCAGAGTGTGATAATGCAGGGTCATCTGAGGCTGGGAGGCCAGCAATTCTGAATAAATGATGCTGGTAATTTTTAGTAGTTTATGGATGTTGTGTGCAATGTATGCCGTATTTGCAATTCTTGAACCAGATGCAGCAGCTGATGCTAATTTCTAGAGAATAAGGAGAATGAGAGTAGGGGAAAGTGCACATCTAAGGGTTTGAATATATTTTCAAGTAATGGTTGAATAAAAAGATGCAGCATGTTTTCTTGTTGAAGTTGCTTTTACTCTGCATCATATCATTATATAGGACCGTGTACTAAACACACTTGCTTTTGGCTAGTGTCAGTAGGATTCCAGCGGGAAACATGTGAGATGTAAATTAAAATATGTGTGTGTAAATTAAAATATGCAACTAGAATGCTAGACATTTTTTATACAAACATAGGTCCCAATCATGCAAAGACGTATGCATTTGCCATGCTATGAGTAGTTACAATGACTTCAGTGGAATTACTTGCAGTGTGTAGAGTTAGGACGTGCATAAGTCTTTGCGGGATCAAAGCAATACAGTTTTATCTATGTCTAATATAAGGGGAACTGATACGGCTTTATACAAGTTGCACACTTGTATTTTAAAATACTAAGGCCAGTAGTAATACAATATGCTTTCATAGAAGGCCAGGCTCAAATTATTTTGTTTGTTCCCATGAAGCAAAACAATCTAAAAAATTCCCCAGCTTTGATTGTTCTATTTAAGAAACAGAAACCTTACTTCAAAGATAAAATAAATACAAATTAACAATAATACAGAACATAATAATCCTATACCATCGGCTTTTAGTTCATTACAGAACATAATTTGCACCAAAAAGTAACTTGCTAGAGTAGCATAACTTCAGCCTCACTCATGGTGCCTGAAAACTTTTGGAAAATGTCTAATAATGCAATGAGTTGAGGTTAAAGTGTTGGATAAATATTAAAATATTTGCACATTTGGTGTTAGGTTTTCAAAGATACAAAAGGAAGACTCAGAATCATGGAGATAATTACGAAATAAATCACATGCAAAAAATGGGGATAATTTTCAAAGAATCCATAAAAGCAGGTTCGCATCTGGAAATGTTAAAAGGGGTATATTTTAAAAGGGGTGAGACTTGGCTTCCCCTTTAGCAGACATAATTTGCACCTGCAAAACAACCCTGTGGCTGCAAATCAGCATAGTTGTGCTTCTGCTTGATTTGTGCCTGCAATCAGGTACTTAAAGATTTAAATACCCAAACCTGAGCCTGCAGTTCAGCTGCAGGAAAAATTGCATCCATGAAAAAGAAGCCACCTTTTTGAAAATTTGGTTGTAAATTTCTAATATTTCTATGATAGAGAAAGACTAGGCACTCATATAATTCTGTGGCGGTTGGAGTCTTCAGCACATAATGTAGATGTCAAGACAATTTGGGACATTATGAGAATTGCATTTGGACTTCAAAACTTATGCAGCCTCCTAACCGTTCAGATGTACACACCTAAATGGAGTTATGAAGTAAACTACAGAAATAATGTACAAATTAAATTGGATACTTCATTAGATGAACCATTACACTGCCAGAAATCTACAGCTGGAAGACTAAAAAACCCCAGCTTCCTCATTAGCCACATAGCCAAAATGGATGTGCTGCTTCCCATTGATAAATTTAACAGATCCAGCAAATTTCAAATAGCTGGAGGAAAATCCAGGGGAACATGGGTGGTGTCTGCTCTCCACATAGACACAAACAATTTAGCGCATTAATAGAGGGATTCTGGGCCATACTACTCGCCACAGAGGTAGCATTTGTTTACCAAAACTTATTAGTGACACTTACTGCTTTCAGGGACTCAGAAAATCAACCCTTTGCACATACAGTAAACCATATTACCAGAATAGAAATGCATTTGCTTGTCTCTCAGATTTTCTTTGCATTGTACAAAGAAAACTTTCTGTAGCACACTGACAAACCTAGCCAGATCCCAGGAGGGTGCTTTTGAGTAATACAAAGATGGAGTACTTAGTGATAGTGATTATGCAACATTATGCAAATCTGTTGTCTAATCCCACAGGACTCATTGGACAATCATTCACAAATTTTAGGTGCTGAATGTTTCTCTTACATACTTAGTAAGTGACCAATGCTTATATCCCATTTGTACTTTCATTTGTGCGTGCCATTTTTACATGCACAGTACAGTATAGCTTTATGAAATCCAGACATTTGTCTTTTAATTATTACCCAAAGTACTACTATAAAAAGCCCCTCCCAAATCCTTAATATTAAGATAAGGTTGCCACTTAACATTAAACTATATCAAAATATAGGCTTTCAGGACGGTTTAAAATGGAACTCTGCTTACACATTTAAGTATGGAGCCATAACCATGTCTGCATTATCACTGGAGTTTATACTGTCATAAGAGAGCTTTGATAAAAATCTAGACATACCATACAGTCTAGTGTAATCTATCTAATCTAATCTACCTGTCTACCTTCTTGCAGTTCTTCCCAGATAGGTGGCATAAAGCTTAGGCAGAGATTTGAAGATGTATTAGGATAGTATCAAAAGAGATGCAAATCACAGCTGTTCCAGCTAAAAGCCCTTTCTGATTTGTTAAACAGTAAACCTGGTTGAATATTTTCCCAGATTCACCTGGTCCACAACAATACAAAGAGTGATTAAATTAAATGATCTTTTCCACAAAGGTCAAAAGTTAAGTGTTCCTGGTTACATGAGTCCTCACTCCTAATGGCATGATAATCCAATTCTATGGCATCAAGAAAGAATTCTTCTCCCAGTTATTAAATATGCAGGATACCATGTCTATCCCAAGCAAAATATGCTGGAATAATGGGGAGTGGATCTACTATACAGCTCCAGAGGGAAGTTACAGAATGTCAAAACGGAACAGAAAAGTGGGGAAGAAAAAACAACCTGAGCTTCCAACAGACAATTGTAAGGCATATAAACAACGTTATTTGTAAAGTCACACATTCATAACAAATACGAAAAGATGGCCCTCTCCCATTGAATCAAATAGCCTTTCTCAAGCATTGTAATATATCTGCTCACAGTTATCATTTTCACTATCATATTCTCTCTGCTAAAATAAGAAATAACAAGAACTTTTATGGCACTAGATGGTAATTTCACATTAGGTTTTGTTTCAATAAACTATCACCCACATTATCTATACAAGTTTGTTATTCTCACATGGATAAAATTGCAACTCCTAGCAGTAAAAAAATAAAACGTTGATGTGGAAATTAAAGCCTCTTTAACTGCAAATCATGTGGGCTGCTAACCTTTCTCTGCTTGAAGGTTGTTAACTGCCAGAATCTAATGGAGGTAGAAAAGTGAAACTCACAAGAAATTTTAGCAACACTTTCCAATGTTCTAGCACTGCCCTGGTTTTCCCATATTGCTTAGGGTTACCATACGTCCGGTTTTTCCCGGACATGTCCGGCTTTTTGGTAATCAAACCCCCGTCCAGGGGGAATTGCCAAAA
>NW_020664561.1:38606550-38628104 GCF_002925995.2 Terrapene triunguis | reverse complement strand
TGCTTAGATGTATAACTTTGCATTCAACTGTATTAAAACACATTGTGTTTGAATGGACCCAGTTTACCAAGCAATACAGATCATTCCTTATGACTGCCCTGTCCTCATCATTATTTACTACTCCACCAATCTGATGCGAGGAAGGGGAGAAAAGCACCCATGTCCCCCAAAGATCTGGCAGCTGGGGAAAGAGAAGGGAATAAACTTCTTTCCTGAGTCCTCTAGATAGCAAAATCTGGCTGTGAGAGTGCAGAAAAGAGAATGTTGCAGCGGAGATCAGAGAGCTAATTGGATTCAGTGAAACAGGCCTGTTGAGCACCGAATTTTCCACTCCCACTCCTCCATGCAGAATGCGTGATTGCCAGCCCACTTCTAGTTTTGCCCTGTCAGCCTTCCTCTACCCATAGGGCAAATGGGAACTGAGGGAATGAGTTGATTACAAGGCAGCATTTAAAATGACTTGTTTGAGTACTTGAAATGGGAAGGATGGTCATGTGGTTAAGGTACTGGACTAGCACTCAGGAGATCTGGCTTCATTTCCTGGCTCTGATGTGTGTGAATTTGGGCAAATCACTTAATATCTCAATGCCTTCGTTTCCCACCTGAAAAATGGGGATAATAATGCTTCCTTTTCTCTCACATTTTGTCTGTGACTGTAAGTTCTTGGGTCAAGCATTGTCTCTTAATATATGTCATAATGTAGCAAAACGTAACAGATTTTAAACTATAAGTAAATTTATTCAGTGAACTTGCTCTAAATACATGTAAGTATGTAGGTGAAAGTATTTAAAATGCACCCATCAATAGTTGTGGGAGCATATATAAAATATAACTAATAAAAAAATCCAAAATTGGAACCAATGCTCAAATCTAAAATCCTCCTGGGCCCAAAGTAAGTCTGCCACCTTCTCTCCCCTCCTTCCCAGAAAAAAAACCTAGGAAAATAGAGTGGCTTTACAACATGACCTGAAGGTCAACAAATTTGGGCTCAGTGAACTATTAGGGGAAGTGAAGCCTAGGGTTGGATTCACTCACATCCTGCCCCCAATCCCTTTCCATTTAACCCAGAGATGTTAGCTTGAGTCCCCAGTCTGGTTTCAGCTGCCATGGTCCCACACAAGGAGAAACGCTGTTTCCACAAGGATGCAACCCATCTAAACAAACCCATGAAAGAATTGGGTTTGTTTAGTTTGGAAAAGAGAAGACTGAGAGGGGACATGATAGCAGTTTTCAGGTATTTAAAAGGGTGTCATAAGGAGGAGGGAGAAAACTTGTTCACCTTAGCCTCTAAGGATAGAACAAGAAGCAATGGGTTTAAACTGCAGCAAGGGAGGTCTAGGTTGGACATTAGGAAAAAGTTCCTAACTGTCAGGGTGGTTAAACACTGGAATAGATTGCCTAGGGAGGTTGTGGAATCTCCATCTCTGGAGATATTTAAGAGTAGGTTAGATAAATGTCTATCAGGGATGGTCTAGACAGTATTTGGTCCTGCCATGCGGGCAGGGGACTGGACTCGATGACCTCTTGAGGTCCCTTCCAGTCCTAGAATTTATGAATCTATGAAAAAAATCTAAGGCTTCCTACGTTAAACCTATTAAATGATCTGGAAGCCAGTGCTGGTCACTGATCACAGAGGTAACATGCATTCTGGGAGAAGCATTCCTCAGCAGGACAGCAACTGCATTCTCTACTAACTGAAGTTTTCAAGTGGTAGGACTTAGGTATATCTTAGTGGTGTTATTGGTATACCCTAGTTTAGGTATAAGTCCATGTGGAGCTCATTGCAGTGATCAAAATGTGGAGGTGATTGTAGCAAGGAAGGCATCCACTCATAAAGGCCTCAACCAGTTGGCCAAGTGTAGATTCATGGCCACTGCACCCGTAGAAACAGCTGAGGATCCAATACATCCTGTGAAGCTCAGTCAAGAGAGCTGGAACCACCTCCAATTATTCGATTGCTTTCCCCTGCCTGTCAGCATACTTTCCTCCTATCTGGTTCAGTAGCAGACACTGGCAAAGCTGATAAATTAAACCATCCAAGTTCAATGAAACAGAGACAAAGAGCTACAAGTCATCTTTATATTGAAAGCACTGCACCCCATATCTCACCTAGTAGGCTGAACAAGATAAGTGACAAAACAGAATCCTTTGATTTAGGGTTTGGGATTGAGGGTGAATCCAGGCTAGGGTTTGGGTTCAGATTCAACAGCGCTGTCCTCAAAAAGTTTCATCCTAAAATGTTGGAAATTTCATAAGACCTATCTAATTTATTAGGCATCAGAGATGACCCGTGCCTGCCGATAGTGGGGGGGACAAAGTGAGGGCGACCGGTTCAGCAGTTGTTACTGAACATGTTCAGTATATGCTAAGCAGCAAATGGGGGGGGGGGGGGGGGGTGGCACGTGAACCCACATGCCCCCCCACACGTCACCTCTGCTAGGCATTTTTGCAATACTCATCACCATAGAATCTGAACACCTGTGACCAGCTGTTTTCATGTGGTTCATATCTGTCACTCTGGGCCAAAATCTCATACGAAAAGCTGTCTTGTGAGATATTGGCTGCATTCAAATCGTTCCTATCCAGGTTTGGATCTGACCCAGAAATCCAGACACCTATGAAATTTGAAGGAGTTTGGATTTAGAGGTTCTGCTTTGGACCCATTTCTTTCTTTCCCAAAAAAGCATTATTTAGATAATTTCAGCTGAAGTCATTCTCTGTGTATCTATCGTCTTCATCAGTATGTTCTCAGTGTGTTCTTTGTTGCACAGTGTTCTAATTAGTGTTACACAGTCTTGTGTATTCAGCAAAAAAACAAAACATGACAAATGTGATTAAATGTTTCAGTTTTGAGAACATCAGCTTAGGTAAGCTTTTACACAATAAGGCATTAATAACCTTTTACATATGATATAAAACAATTTAATGTGATTGATTGTGTTGTGATGTTATAACAGTGATAACAATAGATGAACACTTTACTCATTGTGTAGGTAGATACAGTTAGGCAGATGCACATAAAAAATTACCATAGAATTAGGAAGTAAATAAATGTTTAAGTCAAATATTTGTGTTTTATCCTTTGAATCTCATGATGACAAGTTTATCAGATATTTTGCATTTTAGTGTGCACCAATCATGTGGTTATCATTGAGAGATGAAAACAGAGGGGACTGGTACATATTTCAGTAAATAAGGCATTTCACTAGATTTGCATGCATCAGTTAGTGTGTGCAAGCTGAGTATGTGTTGTACTCAGGACGAAACAGTGGAGAGAAAGACAAGTGCAACAACTAGAGCTCTTGATATTAAAAGTTAATGTCATGAACTAGCTTCCATGTTTGTGTACATCACTACTCTCTACTGGGTAGAATCAGAGCTGCTTATGTATATCTTATGGGCCCTATACTGCTATTAGCTGAAGGTGATTCTCCTTTAGAGTATTTGGTAAGGATTTTTGTTTATGGAGCAGCTAGATACAATTCTATCATTGCTACTTGGGATAAATTCAAGTAGCCATCTTGTGTAGCTTAGTGATAACCCCAGAGTCCTGGGCGGTCACACAGCGTAGAGGTATTTTCCCCAAAACTTATTAGTGTAGACATCAAGTTAAATATTATTACATAAAAATTATAAATTGATATGCTTTCTTGAAATAGCTCCTACTCAAATACTCTTTTTATACAGTATAAACTGACCATTCATACTGGCTTTGTTTCATGGCTTAGGCCCCATGGACCTCCCTATCCCAAACACCAACAAGTTCAGAGAAGCAGGTAATTAACTCCTCTCTATTGTACAAATTACCCTCTTGTAATTAATGTTCTATGTCATAGGCAATCCAGTTAATTTAATAAGAGCTTCATGACATCAGGTATTGTGATTATTGGTGCTCAAATACTAGGATGATGGCCACCCTTGCAATACCTTAGATGACAGACAGACAGAAATGCTATGGCCCACAGGTCTGATCCTGATCTTCCCGCCCTTATGCATGTATGTTTGTTCCTGTTTAAGTCAATGGATATTTTGGGTACAGAAGGGCTAAAGGAAAAGGGAATCATTATCAAAGATCACTGTTTCAAGGATAGGTGCCTGATCTTACACATTTTTCTCCAGTGCAGAATTGTCTGATCGCAGGTTCTGATATGAAATTGAACCTACCCTATATTATAGATGGACTAAGCTGGTATGTGATGCTTAAAACAAAGGGTGCATGGCCAGTGTGCTCCTGGCTAGTAGAATGACCCCGCAGGGCCAGTGGAAGTTGGATGTTGTTTACAGCTGCCCTGAGGGGTTTGTTTACTATTAATCAAGGGGTTTATTATTGTTATGCAGTCCCATTCCAGAAACCCCCTTATAGTAGACAGTCGCTTCATGTCAGAATCTGTCAGAGTAACACGTTACAATATTTGGAACAAATATGCAAGTAAAATCTGAAGGAATGAAGGCTAATTCAGGAATGCAAGATCCATTAAACTATGCAAGTATGCATGAACTGTAAAAAGTGGATCCCATACATATCAGCTATAGCCCTTAGCTGTTAGCAGGTGTGAATCAGTCAGTTGTACAATTCATTTGTCTACCTAATTGCACTGAAGATAGGCTTTTACTTTGCCTATAACATCACTAATGAGTAGGTTTTCAGTTTGATCTAACTAATTAATTCTTGTTAACTTCCTTTGCATTGCTGTTCTTTTAATTTAACCAGAGACAGCACCAGAGTTGCTACTAGTGTTTAGTCTCAACTAGATTACTCCTATTCATTAAGGGCTGTAATTGTTGGTCATACCCTTCCAAATGGTCATTACAACCTCTGGCGTGCATATTGAATAACAGCAATTTCCTGACTCCAACAGTCTCTCATGTGAGGGAGGAGAAAATGCTAATAAAGAAAGAATAAATGATTCTCTGCTTCATTCAGTGTTGTGTAGATTTCTTTTACAGCAGAAATTGTACTGAGGTGGTAAAACGGGTTTCTTGCAGGCCCCCTACCTCCACCCTGAGTGAAAACAATAAGAACCAAGTCAAGCATTCCCTGCTACTGTGATTACAGCATCCGTAAAAGTGATTATATAGCTGCTGTAATCAACTTCAATGAAAGCTGCCTGTTAGAGCTTCAATAATTACTCATTTCTGTTAACAGCTTGCTTTCAGTTTAGTACTTTGAGGCCTAGGAAAAAAAAAACACGGTGTTTTAATAAAAGGCCATGTGAACGCCGTATTTTGGGGGGTAAGAGCTTGTGTGTGGGCAAAAAAAAAAAAAAAAAAAGCACATGCAACTTTTTTGTCCAGTTCTCAATAGTAAACCCTTTTCTTTTAAACTTCAATTCTGTTTAACCAGAAACAAGCACAAGTTCATACAGGGTTCAGTCATGTACTGAATGTTTACTGAAGGAGGCACAATAGTTTAAATAAAGTGGTGTTTTAAAATATTTTACCCATTTATTTAAATAAATTGCCAATCCTTAAACTCTGTGTTAAGCTGATTTCAAAAGCAAAATACCACAAGATCTCTTTCAATAAAACTACTACTTTTGTCATATTATGCCTCTCCCTTTTTGATGTATTTTATTTCTGCAAAGCTCTGAAGAAGAATGAAGCTCACAGAAGTTAAGGGCTCATTCTTAAAAGAAAACAAAAGGGATAGTTTAGTCTAAGTTAAAAACAATGCAATTCAGTATTGCCCTCCTATGTTTGATGTTCTGCAGAGTGATACCGCAAATAGGGATTGGAGATGTAAAATGGAGAAAACTAAAACTGACAACACTTTTGCTCAAAACTTTAAAGTCCAATTGGAACCTTTAACCCCTAGGCAACAAAAACACAAGAAAACCCTCTCTTGCCTGGGTAACTTTATGAATAAGTTTGTTTTTTTTCCTGTGAGTCTTTGCACTTCCTCATTTTAGCCACAATACCTGGGAAAGGCAATTCTTGTGGCAGATCTGGGCCTGCTGAAATGCAAAAATACTCTAAATCTCACAAGACAGACTTATTCTGAAGTATTTCCAATCCAATAGGGTTTGGATAAGTTTGAATAATATTCTAACCTTAGAATTCTTCTTCCACACTGAACTCTTGTACTTTGGGAGGTTTACCTATAACACGACCCAGAAAGTAAGGGCCAAATCTCACACTGGATAGTGCACTGAGTTGGAAAAGAGATGCTGCTGCAGGAATCCTAACTAGCAAGGCAGGCTACTGGGGGCAGGAGGAGGGGAAGCACCATGGAGTGAGTGTTGTTACTTCTCTAAACAGGAAAGAGCCTGCCTCTGGCTAAGGCTTGCAATTGACTACATCATGTACACTAGCCAGCTGGGGGAGTGTTGGCGGGGGAGTCTAAACACCACCTAAACCACAGATCATGGGAGCATGCAGCACAGGTCAGTGTGTTAGCCAGCCATCTTTCCCAGCACTTGAGGGCTAAGAAGTGATCCTTCCCTGATGCTTGCATGGAAGAAGCAGCGCCCTTTGCTTTCTTCTCACCATCTTGTATATTAGGCAGCACTGAGAGGAATGTGCTCAATATATTTAAATATTTATTTAAAAAAATATCAATCTGTCATGAACAAGAGAACCATGTGTCCTTTGCTCTATTTTTTTTCCTGGTAGCTGAATTTAAAAAAAAAATTGTTATGAATGTCTTGTATGTAATCCAAGATCTGGCATTTACACAGCAGTTTTTGTCCTGAAGGATACCAAAGCACTTTTAAATTATATGCCTATGGAAATCACTTACCCACTGGAATGCTGTCACTGTTTATGGTTAACGCAGCAGCCAGCTGGACAAAGTACTGCCCAACAGTGGGGGCAGAAGAGATTTGGTCAAGGACAACAGTTGAAATTTGCTACAGTTGCAAAGAGTGGCATGAGACATTTAGGGCCAAATTTTCCAACGAACTTGGCATACCCACCATACTGTACGTGCCCTCAGTATTTAGTTGCTCCTACTGTCAGTTCCTTAATCCTTCAATTGCCACTAGAAACGTTTTCTCAAAAGAGAGCCTGCAAGCCTGGAAACTACCCCCCTAGCAGTTCAGCAGAATGCAGCTTTGACAAGTGGCCAGGTTCTTGACTGATTATTTTCATAATGTGAGGCCAGTTTCTCAGCTGGTGTAAATTGGTATAAACACATTGACTGGAATGGACCAACTCCAATTTACGCCAGCTGAGGATCTGGCCCCATGCTTTTACTTATGTGAAGTGACCAAAAACATTGACATTAGGGTCTTCTAAATTTCTAAATAAATCAATTTGTATGTGGAATTTTGCTACAATTGTCTGTGAAACTAACCATTCTGGAGAAAACCCAATGCTCTTCATTTTTAATGTCTTGCAATTTTATCCGGATATGAGTGTGCATTGTATTTACATTATTTTGTTAACATATAGTACAGTAGTTGGTTCAAGGGTCTTTAGACTTTTACTTTGGGAGTGTTAACAGAATGCATGATATAAAGATCCTGAGAGAGGTTAAACTCAGAATAAGCTGAATTCAGTTTTCAGATTAATGTTTTAGAAGTTAAGGGCCACATTGTTCCCTCTTTGTGCCCCATGTAAAAGCAGCTGATGTCTCAGTTCTTGCACTCAGGGGAGCACAATAAATGTCCCCTAATAACACCACTGGAGATGCAACACATCCCAAAGTGTGTGCATGTAATATCTGTGAGGGAGGGGAGGATAGAAGGATTCAATTTTTAACATGTTTTTTTACATATAAAAATATAGTAAACTTCAGGTACCAGAGGCAGAGTTAAGTTGGATACCAGAGCTGGCTGGATATTTGATCCCACTCTGTTGCTCTGTGCCACTCTGACAGCCCAAAGTAGACTTAACACCAGTTTAACCACCCTCTTCAGGATTCCCTATGTGTTGGGGAAACTTTGGGTGGGACAGAGCTTCTGTAGCAGCTCCTATGCCATCCCCACTTGGCCCTTCTGTGCAGGGAGTGTGGCTAGGGAATAGAGGCGTGACCAAGCCATCCTTGCATCCTAGCAATCTGTGGCTGAGTGGCCCTTGGGGGCTGTGGGCAGCTGGAGTACCCTGGAGAAGCCCTTAGTTTGCACTGTGGGTCCAGACCAGCACCAGGGCCAGCTCCAGGCACCAGCGAAGGAAGCAGGTGCCTGGGGCGGCCAATAGAAAGGGGCAGCACTCTGTCCGTTATTGGGGCGGCATATCCGGGTCTTCGGCGGCAATTTCGGTGGCGGGTCCTTCAGTCCCTCTATTCCTCTTCAGTGGCACCTCAATCGGATTTTTCTTTTTCTTTTTTTTCTTCTTCGCTGCTTGGGGTGGCAAAAAAGCTGGAGCCGGCCCTGACCAGCACAGATCAATCCCAAGCTCTGAGGGCTACAAAGCTGACATTATGCCACCTTTGCCTCTTCCTTCAAACAGCTCAGCCAGAGCAGAGAATCTGGCCTCAGACATGGATGTGAAAAAGTATGAGCATACTTGAAGCTATTTTTGAAAATGTGGTTCATAACTTTACAAAGGGCAGACAGGACCTCATGGCCTTATTTGGTCCCTGATTTGGCCCTTCAGAAAATCAGATCATGAATTTGCAAGGTCTTGTCCAAAATGTCCACTGACTCAGTAATTTTCACTGGGCTCAAAATTGTAGGATGACAGTTGATTTGACTGTGCTGGGATTTAACGTGTTGAAGACTAGGTATTTCAAACCTAATGCTCAGACTTCTAAGTTATCCTCTTTGGCTATCATTAGTGAGACCTTCATTGCAATATGTGGACGTCATTGTTTATGTAACTGAACTTAATTACAATTTTATATGTAAACAAACCTGGAAAAATGGAATCCTTGTATTTTCCCCCACCTTTGGAAAGTGTTATGTGGTGTTATTAGGGGGCAGTTCCTGGGTTCCCCTGAGTGCAAGAACTGAGACATCACCTGGCTTTTACTTGGGTCACAAAGAGGGGACAATATAGCCCTTAACTTCTAAAATATCGAGCTGTAAACTGAATTCAGCTTATTCTGATTTTAGCCTCTCTCAGGATCTTTATATCATGCACTCTGATAACGAGCCAAAGCAAAAGTCTAAAGACCCTTGAAGCAACTACTGTACTATATGTTAACAAAATAACAAATACAATGCACACTCATGTCAGGGTAAAGTTTCAAGACATTAAAAATGAGGAGCATTGGGTTTTCTCCAGAATGGTTAGTTTCACAGATAATTGTAGCAAAATTAGCTCTAAACTCAGAAATCAGTAAGAAATAGCAGGGCTTGAGTCAAAGATTTACTGCGGGCTGGGCATTGTGTTTTCCATTCATCAAATAGAATATTGTATGTCCCACAGAAGTAAAGGTAAACAAACACTGAAAATGCATCCTGAGTCATGGTCTAATTTGCTTTAGAATCCCAAGCAGCATCACGAATAGCCAGTATAATATAATGAAATATGATTTACAGTTGTTCTTGGTAGAACACTGTGCACTATGTTAGTATCAAGGACACAGGCAGAATCTTTCTCAGGCATTTAAATCTACAGCTCTGTTCCTTTGTTTATGTAAAACAGTACCACATAGGTGTCTCCAATATCAGATGTAATTCAGACCTTTCAACCCAGGACATTAATGTAGACAAGTAAATTAGGTCATTCTGACATATATTCATCTTAAAACATGAAGATGTTTTTAAACCTTTTAGCTTGAAGAGATGATTAAGGCAGTCAGTTTGGTATTATGTGTAAGTGGCATGCAAAAAGCAATACCTTTATGTAGACCAGCTTCTGCTACTGGATAGAATTACAGAAACTGATATCTTCCAAAATATTATTAGAGTCCAGCTGTTTCGGAAAAAAAAATGCTATCCAATGATAAGAAAAAAAGTGAGGGGGTAGAACTGCTCTGTCAGATTCTTAGCTATTTAATTGGCAAAGCGTAGATGACTGTACCTGGCAAAGAAAGTGTTAACTCAAACAATGATCTTCCCTTGCTTGGATGAACATTATAAATATTCTAATACAGTATCTGATACTGCCATTTTTTCACAAAAAGATAACACCTATCAAAAGTACAGGTTAGGTTACAACACATTGACCTGTATATCCTCAGGTTTATTCTGTGTGCCTAACCATTAATAAGAATAATTAACTCTTGTATAGCTCTTTTCATCTGTATATTTCCATTATTCTACAATGAAAAGTAAGTATCATTACAGGGAAACTAGTACACAGAGAGGTGAAGTGACTTGGCCAAAGTCACACAGCAGGTCAGTAGAAGAGCCAGGAACGGCACCATCTCCTAGCCTAATGTCCCCCACATTGCATAGCCTCCTGTAACCATCCCTTTGAATCATTAAAAAATGGTACTCCTAGGATTCATCATAAATCCTATAAATAAGTTAATTATTGTTTGTAGTGCATCTCTCTAAATTTTACAAGAGAAACTGCAAAAAAACCTGCTTGAAAAGATGTATTTGATATCAACTTCTGGAGTATAACTACTCAACAGGGATGAAGTGCAGTCCATACTAAAATCAGCTGACTTGCCCCATCTTATTTTATTCACTGATTTGTTCGTGAATTTTTTTGCCCCCATTGCTGTTGCTAGCTGGTTACATGCCATAAGTAAATATATCGAACATTAATTTAAACTGATCTCCAGTTCCCAAGAGTGGACATCTAGAGGCTGTCAGGAAATGCACCTCCACTGATTGATTGCAGAATGATGTATAGGGAGAAGGGCAGTTCCTAAGATAACCAGGCCCCAAACTAGAGAGGCCTTTTTAAATTTAAACTAATATACTGAATTACACCCAGAAGCAGATACGAAGCCTGTGTAGTTCATGGACCAAAAAAAATACCATGTGTTCAGACTGACCCATTCCACTAAGCAGGCAGGTCACGATATTCTGCTATATTGGATGTCTCTGAAGGAAGCTTTAAACAGATCACATTGCAGTAACCCACCCTGGAAGTGACAATGTGTCAGACGACTTTCTGGAGTTGAGCTTCATCAAGAAACCTCTTAGCTAAGTGTAGAGGAAAAGGAAGTGGAATGAGCCACCACTGCTGCTTAGAAAATGCAATCCAAGAGTGGACAGGGGGTTCAACAGCATCCCAACACTGCAAAGCTCTTTGGCAAGAGATGAAAATACTCCAGGAACAGCTGTGATACGTAGGTAAGTAATACCTCCTTGAGCAAGGGTGTTAAACATTTTGCCATCCTGGGAAGAAACATGTACTAATAAACAATAAGACCCCAGAGACCTCTCAGCTGGAAGCCTCATCAGCCATAAAGGGCACTAGTCCATCTCATAAATGGTAGCCTATATCCACAGAACACCCCTAGATTAAAATTCTGCTGGAGAAGATACTTTTTTCCCCATTTGTTTTGATATTCCTCGCATGGAAGCAACCAAAATAGACGAGATCTGATCTCTGCAAAGTACCTCAAAAATGTCCTTTCAGAGAGAAATGCCTAAATCTGCTTCCAAGTGAAGAAAGTCTAGATTTCCCAGGCTGCTCAGAATATTGAACAGTTCCACTGGTCCAGTCTTCAGAAACACCATAAAGGACAAAAAACAAAAACAAAAAACTTCTCAGTCTCCGCCACAATGCAACATAAGAATATAAAATCTCATTGTACTACAGAGTTGACATGAGTGTCCTGCCACTGACATTCAAGCCTCCAACCTTACTACTATATTTGCTGCAGATGATTTGCACACCACAGTGACCTGTGGGGATGATGCAGACAGGGGAGATGCCTAAGGGCTGACGTGACAATGGAAGAGGGCAGAGTACTGTCCTAAAAGAAAACAGATAGAATAACGCAGCAGTTCAACAGTATTTTCATTCAGAAAGTTCTGAAATCTTATGAATTCCATTGGTCTCTGGTGCTGGACTAAGGAATTCAGTTTCCAACACTGACAGAACTATATACAATCATAAAAAAAGCTAAGGACTTAGGGTTGTTTCTGATTTTAGTCAGAAGATGGTAGTGATTAGACTATGACTCAGAGAAGCATCCCTCTTCAGGATCTGAATAGACTGGACTTAAGCACATGCTTAAATGATTTCCTGAATCAACACCTCACATTCTACACTTTATTATCTAGCAGTAGGCCAAAGGTAATATTCAAAGTATGACCTCATGAAGTGTCAGGTCATAAACTGCCTGAATAGTCCCATGGTTACGACAAGGGCCATGATCTCAAGCCAGAAAAGAGTCATTAGCAAGGATGCAGAAGTTGCCCGGTAAGATAAGCTTTGGCAATCATAGTACTTGGCCAGGACTTGCACACTAGGCAGATATGCTTAAAGGCATTTGACTTTGTAACGAGATTTCTCGCATCTAAGGTCAAATGCAACAACATAGTCACACCCCTTCCATAGGCTCATGTTTCATTGACTATCCCACCAGAAAGCTGCTCCATCAGAGGGTTGGTTGATTTTCAAAAAAAAGACTTAACTAAACAGACAACGGCTCTGCTCCTGCACTGAGTACCACATGGATGCAATCCTACAGGACTGGGGCCAAAGTAAGTGGGCTCCTCCATGATTAAATCATTGATGGTGGTGATTTGGAAACTACCAACCTTGCAATGAACATGAGCCATAGGATAGAGTCCATTTGTTTTTCAAGACTGGTCTGAAGAATTCTTTCAGGTTCTCTGTCAAAAGCAATTTTAGTGGATTTGTAAGCAAGTTGTATATTCCAGACTTTTGATAAGTCTTCCTATAACGGTAAAGCCATATTCAGCAATTAGGAAGTGTCTGCTAAAAGGTGTTGCCAGAGTCCATGTGAGACAGGTCATGCCTGGTCTCATGAAAATTCCAAACAAGAATAATAGTCTTCATGCAGAGTAAGCATTTTGATATTGACACTGCCAAGGCATTGCAAAGAACAACAAAGAAGTAGAAAACATTTTCTATTTATTTGAAGACAACAATGTACAGCTTCCTTTAAAAATCATTTTCTACATTCTACTGGGCCCCATGGGAGTTGTGTAGCCCTTTTATTAATTCCTCAGTGTCAAGTCATAGATTTAAGTATTTATGAGTTACAAAATGTGCCAGGATACAGATATGGGTGTACAACGTATGATTCTGCCACGGATGTTCAAAAGAACTCTAGTGAGATCATACTCAGCTAGTCACTAGTAAGTGATATTTATTGAGTCAAAATATAGCTTCAAAATTTCTCACAGGAAGGCTTTACTCCTAAGTCACTAACTCTTGGGGAATCTCAACATTGGAGTTATTTTCCCCTGATGATTCAACTACAGAATTTAATTAGTCTAACCAGGCTTCACGCAGGATTGGATTGAGGACTTGTGGGATGTGAAAATGGTAAGAAGACATCTACACTCCCCACTGCCTCAGTTGTGTACTGAGTCTAGTACAGGTACACCTGAGGATCTGGACCAATAAATCTAACCTAATAACAGAGAAAGTAGGTGAAAGAATAAGGAAGGAATCAAACCTTCCCCCATCTCAGGGTGGTGGTGAGCCAGGAGCACATTCAAGTGCAACACAGAATTTAGATGGCAATGAATACAGAAATAGTTATCAACATCCCTGATGTCTCCCTCTAGGTGAGTAAGTGAAAGACATGAATGCTTCCCAGCACTGTCTAAACCATTATAATTCTTCTTATAGCAGTGAATACGGGCTTTACTGACAAAGATGAAAAGAAAGGTCCTTGCCCTGAAGCAGCTACTATCTAACTAGACAACAGACACAGGAAAGAATGCAGCAGCAGGAGAGTGATTGAGCAATGAATTTAGTGTAAGTTTTGTAAGTTCTACAATTTTACTTTAGAATTTTTTTAAACCTACCTCATTGTCTATTTTGTTAACACTGCTTTGAAGAGGGAATTTATATGATGTATTATATAGAACTTATATTATGTGTTATATAGTCCTGTAAGGACAATCATGATTTTAGGAGGGACTTGAAAAAGGAGAGACTGGAAGTATGGTGGATTGTATCTAGGACGGAAACTCCAAGTGAAGCAACAAGCTGGAAGAAAGCTGGAGATAAGCAGGAGAAGGACACGGAAACAGGCATTTAGACATGGTTAGGGCAAAGTGAATGGAGGGAGAGGATAGTGAAAAGTGACTCTGGGATAGACAGTAGGTGCCTTCGGCCTGGTCTACACTAACACCCCAATTCGATCTAAGGTACGCAACTTCAGCTACGTGAATAACGTAGCTGAAGTCGACATACCTTAGTTCGAACTTACCGTGGTTCAGACGCGGTCCACACGCGGCAGGCAGGCTCCCCCGTCGACTCCGCGGTACTCCTCTCGCTGAGGTGGAGTACTGCAGTCGACGGCGAGCACTTCCGGGATCGATTTATCGCGTCCAGACCGGACGCGATAAATCGAACCCGGAAGTTCGATTGCCAGCCGTCGAACTACCGCGGTAGTGTAGACCTGGCCTCAGATAGCTGTTCGATCTTCTTCCCAATGTTGGATGAAAAGCCATTCTCCGATCTAAGAGTAGCTCATTCACAAAGGTTTTGTCCGCTTAGATGCTCCAACTTATGAGTAATCTCCCAAGACTCTGCAGACTTCAAGGGTATTTGTAAACAAGTCATTTGATCAGTATAGAAATTTCTCTGTCTAGAAGTGTAAACAGTTGTGGACAGGACTATAAAGTGTGTAGCAATGTCCCTTCTTTCAGCACTCTGGCCAAGGCAAACTGTGGACGGATAGCTTTTTTTGTTGTAATATACCACTGTGCTATGGGTTTAAAAAATGATATACTACCAGATCTGGTGTTAAGATGTTATAAGACCTATTGTGCTCATTAAGTTATCATTTGTATAGAGACATTGGGCACCACAGTCTGTTTGAATTGGTATTGATTTTTAATTGCATATTTTATTTTTTATAAGTACCTAGAGACAGATTTTCAAAGGTATTTTGGTACCTAAAGATGCAGATAGGCACCTAGTAGGATTTTAGAAAGTGCCTAAGCAGCTTGGGTATCTAATTCCCATTGAAATCAATAGGAGTTAGGTGTCTAACTCACTTATATGCTTTTGAAAATCCCACTAGGTATCTGTCTGCATATTTTAATAACTGAAATAAGCAAAATGAATAAATTGGAGTGAGAGCAGGAAGTGTAAGAGAGATCTTAAAATTGGAACGGAACCTTTTCCAAGCCCAGATCATAGCATGCAGTGGTGGTGAGAAATTGGAGGGCCCTGGCAAATCTTGACCCATAGTATAGCTACAGAAGCAAATTCCAGCCATTCCTCTGTTGAAATCTCCATTGGGGTGGAAAGTCATTCTTTATGCAGTAACAGATGGTAATTGAGCTGCCAGATAATAGAGAGAGAGGTTGGACAAGGGAAATCCCCCATTTATTGTTGTCTTTGTAGCATTTTATACAAATTTGAGTGTTTCCCACACCAAACAAAAACTGGAAAGTCAGGACAGGAAACATCCATAAAAGTAAGAGAGCCGGTTCACATGAATCACATGCATTCTTGCCTGTGCAACTGATATAAGAGAGACTTCCAACTGTCCCATGCTTGAAAAGAATATTAATAGAATGAATATGTGCTTTGCAATGAGCAGGAGGGACAGGAGCAATTCAGATTCCCAAGTATTTCGTGGGCTTTTCATGCCAGGAAAGGAAAATTGGGAGGGGCTACATCCGTGTCACATCCATGTCACATCCCACAAGCATAAAGACGGGGATTTGGCCAGATTCATGTTATACCCAAATAGAAAGCCAGTCCTTTGAAAGAGGTCCAAAATTTGCAGGATGTGAAATAAACAGAAAAAACATCATTGGTCTATGGCCAGTAGGACTGTGAAAGTATAAATCCACTCAACTCAGTCAAAGGTAATAAGAAATAATCTCTGCATTGTGTTTGGCCACACTGAGTGGAGAACATTAAGAACACTTCTTAAATAATCAGCATTATGGCATCTTCTGTAAAATCCTATTTAATCCCTATAGATTCAGGTGATAATCATGATCTCCAACTTCCAGTTATACCTTACCAAAGATTTTAATATTGCTGTCAATCTCTAACACAAGCTTGTGGGACCTAACTTCCAGCGAGCCTTTCCCTGCTTTTAGATAAAGGTAATAGTTGTTTTGTACATGGAGTCTAGAAGATAACCTTCCTTGAACAATGTATCATATATTCAACAATCAAGAAACCTGCTCAGATATTGCTTTAAAACTGTGAAATGAAAAAAATATCAGGCCTCAATGCTTTACTGAAGGAGAGGACTGCCATGACATTTTACATTTCATCTCTGATAATGGGGTATTTTAAAAATTTGGTAGAAGAGATCTAAGGTGTTCAAAAACTGGATAAAGCCTGGAGGGCTGTATAGATATTTTTTTAAAATAGGAAATGAAGGAAATAACAGTGAGAGAGTTATTAAATGACCCTTTATACAGATCACTTTGCTAAGAGTGTGTTACCCTTATTGCCCCCAATGAAAAGGTTTACATTTCTTTAGCCCAATCAAATATCCAGTTACATATACCATTTAAATTTGCTTCTGGCATTCATTAATCTAGCAATAGCTTTTGTTTCAGTCTGAGAAGATATGTTCAGATTGAAGTTCTGGCTTCCCACTATATTGTTTCAAGAGAAAAGCATCTCCCTACCTGGCTGTGAATTTCTATACCTTGGAAGAACCAGCTATCCACAAAATGGGTATGATCAGATAAATTAATTTCCCTGATCAATCAGTTATGGGAGATCAGCGTGTATAAGTAAATTCCATGACAGTGGAAGAAAAAAGGTGCATTTCCCCTGCACTTCTGTAGAGTTACATAAATAAAATAATAATTACCATTGAGTTCCTTCTAGGCATCAATAAGACCAAGTTAGCTTTTCCCTTTCTTAATTACGTTTCTCACCAGGATGCCTGTCCTTGCAAGAGAGCAAGATTTATCCAACTGAAGAGAGAGGGGGTAATGAAAATCTCCTACCATCACTGCTAATCTCTAGGTACAGTGTGAGCTGTCAGTAAATTAATTATTTCTGAAAAGAAAGGTGGGGAATTTTCATTGGGGTCTGCTCTTAGTCTCAATGAAATCAATGGCAAAAGTCCCATTGGGTTCAAGTTTAAGGGAAAAGCATTAGGATGGTAACATGGAATCTTTCAAGCCATCCTTGTGCTATCACATATCTACACTCTCTGTCCATCCACAGCTGTTTAAATTTCTAATTGTTTTTAACACTATCAGCCGCCAAAAAGTTCAACAAACTTAGTAGCAAGCATTTAACAAAAGCCCTCAGAAGCAGGGAATTTTAAAATTGCTCTCAATCTCCATGTGCATGTCATGAATTCCATGTGCTTTTCAAACAAAGTTCTAAAAGCAAGCTAATTTCTCACCATGCTCTTAACAGAATCTATACCCATTGAGCTTGATTCCCAACTTTGTGACACCAGATTTATATCACAGTAACTCCACTGGCTTCAATTTGCTTATATCAACATACAAACAGTGAAACAGAGTTTAGAATAAGGCCCACTGTATTTAGTCCAAACTTACTCACTTTCCTCAGATTGGATTTTATTTGTAGATCAAATAACAAAAACCAATAAGCCTCAGTCTGTTTTCTCCTTACAGGTACTTGTTCCTATGGTTTCCTTTTGGGATCCCACCAGTCCTTTCTGTCCAAGATTCCTATTTGTCCAAAGAGCCACTCACACTTTTCTTACATCCTGAGAGGATTTAATGAGCATATAAGCAACCCAGAATCAGTCAGCCTTTCTCTGCAAAGCACCAACACCCAAAAACAAGATGTACCAACACGAAAACCCTGCCGCTCCGTTATGTCCTTTCCCTCACAAAGCAACACCCAGGAGTATTGTCACTATTCCCCTTTTGTAACCCATTCAAGATGCAACTTCCGAAGTCTCATTCATGCTGCTGCCAGAAGACTCTTACCTCCTACAGTGTCCCCCTGTGCTGTGATCTTGAACAAAATCCACGAGTCCTTGTACACTACCTTGAGCACAGAAAAGTAGGATAGTACTTCCAGTCATCTGGCCAGAATAATGAAGAGCACACCCAGCGCTAAGTGATCTGACCCCCAACTCACTGCATCATTACAGATTAAACCTATGTCTGTGTCCCCAAATAAATTCTGTAAGAAGCAGCAGTGACATGGGAAACAGCAGAAAGCATGCTGAAAAAATACTGGTATATATTGCTTCTTGCCCCACAGAAAGTTGCCAAATATTAAGTTCCTGCTGAACATTATTTAGTTATTTTGCTGAAAATCAGTCCTTTTAATCACGAGCTTTATTAAAGGGTTCATATATTATCATTATATTTTCAACATCTATTTAAATTTCAACCAGAATTCACAGAAACAAATTTTTGTTCTCTTAAATGAGCTGCAAGAGACAGACTATGGGCCTGATTCAACTCACAAACAGAAATTAATCCAGATTAACTAAATCCATAGAGGCCTATGGATTGACACTGGTGTATGACAAATGCTTGTGACGGCAGGCTCAGGCTGTCCATTTAAAAAGAGAGAGTTCCCTGACACTGAAATACAGTAACTTTCTGGATTCAACCCCAGATGATATTAATTGAGAAAGAGAAATGCAGAAAACAGAAAAAAGAATTAACACTCCCCCACAGGGAAAATATATCTATGATTTATAAATTAACTTAATTTTGTGCCCATTTTCTTATAGTAAATTATACTTGCGGGGGAAGTGAATCAGTAACAGAAGGCTACTATTTTTAACTCTTTCTTCACTTTATCTTAATCTACTAATCTCAAATTGAGGAGCCCCCTCTGTGCTTAACCATTTGAATATCTTAAGACACACAGTGGAAACCCCTGGATATTTTTCTAAAAGATATGCTCTAGAAATTATTTTGAGAAAGCTCTCCAGCTTGTATTATATAGGAGGTCAGTCTAGATGGTCTTTTTTGGCTTTGAATTTATGAACCTGTGAAGTGCTCTAAAGTTCTCCAAACTCCGTTCATGCTACAGATAGCAATGTGTAGAAGTGTGACTTATGCCATGTGCTAAGGCAAGGACTTTGAAGCAGTTAATAAGAAGGCTATTTACAGAACACATCACACTAATCAGAAAATAAAATGCAGGTCATGATGTAAGTAGAAACTGAGAGATACTTTGAAGTAACAGTTTGGATTTGATTCTTCTAATGAAGCCAATAACCTGTTTGTCAATCAGTAATACTGAAGACATAATGGCTTGATTCTCCAATGTCTTGTGTAGTCATTTACACTCATTCAAAGTGAATATAAAACAGTACCAACCAAAGTAGAATGGCACCATTTTACACCCTCTTTTGCACAGGTATAAATGACTGCACAAGTTGCAAGACAGGCCCTCAAGGCTCTATTATTTGATTTCCTCCTTACTCATATAGCCTGTATATAGCTGGCATAGACATTTGGCAAATAGAATCTCTGGTGTTTTTAATATTGATTTTTGTGATTAATATTGTATTGATATTTTTAATAGCAAGCACTACTGCATTCCAAAAAGAGCCAGCAGGACTCAAGTGGGCGAAGGGTGCACTGGTAGACTAACACCAGCAACTTGTTCTCACTTTAGTTCCTAAATAAATGGCCTGATTTTAAAAGTGCTTGAGAACCAAGAGCTCTCACCAAAATCAAAGTTACTTATTTAAGTACCTAAATGTAGACACTCAAGTTAGAAAATTTTGGCCATGTTCTGCATGACATGATTAACCCAAGTGACATAAAAAACCCCACAAACTCATCAGAATCCCTGGAAGCATATGAAATTAGCCTTTGGGAGAAAATATGTACAAACTATTGCAGAGCCTGACAGAAGTAGTGTACTGCACTACTGCTTGGCACAAAGCAGACAGAAGCTTACCTTCAATTACTTAGTCCAAAGCTGAACTATCACCTGCTTTTTCCAGTGTCTACTGGAAATTTAATTAGAACTACACTGAAGTAGGGAAGATTCCACTGCTAAGTGAACAATATGGATTAAATCCATGGAGGAGAGAATATATCTGTCAAATATATTAGCTAAATGTGGTGGGAAGGAGAAGCTGAAGGGCCACCTCACAGCTAAGGTGAAAATTCAATTGCTATGTAATGGACGTTGTTGAACAGCTACGTCACAGGTTATGTTGCATGAGAGAAATTATATTTCGTAAACAATTAATCTAATAAAGTATAAAATCAGCCATAACACACATTAATAACTTGTATTTAGGAACCTCATTATGAGGATTAGGCTGCTTATTACACAGTGAAGCAGGAATTGGTATGCTGAATCAGGCTAGTGGTCCATCTAGCCCAGTAACCTCCATCTGACAGTGATCAATACCAGATACTTCAGAGGAAGCTGCAAGAACTCCCAAGGCAGACAATTATGGAATAACCTCCCCATATGGGAAGATTTCCCATTCTCTTATCAGTAAGTGGTTGGTTTATGCCCTGAAGCATGATGGTTTCTAACTCTTTTTTAAAAATTGACTTACGCTTATGTAACTATGGATGTTTTCATTATCCATACAAATGTCTAATCCTTTTTTGAAAGCCACTAATGACAATGTTAGCTTGTGGCAGCGAGTTCCACTGAACAGTTATGCATGGGGTAAAAAAAATTGCACTTTGAACTGTCTTAATTGATAAATTAAACAGTAATATGTCACCAGGACCAGATGGTATTCAACCAAGAATTCAGAAGGAACTCAAATATGAAATTGCAGAACTAATAACTGCAATATCTAACTTATCACTTAAATCAGCCTCTGAAATAGATGACTGGCAGACAGCTAATGTAATGCCAATTTTTAAAAAAGATTTCAGAGGCTATCCTGACAAATTATAGTCCAGTAAGCTTAACTTTAACTATAGGAAAGAACAGAATCATCAGACACATAGGTGAACAAGATATGTTGGGGAAGAGTCAACATGGCATTTGTAAGGGACAACCATCCCACAGCAATCTATTAGAATTTTTTTAAGGTGTCAACAAACATGTGGAAAAGGGTGAGTCAATCAGTCAATCTAGTGTTCTTGGCTTTTCAGAAATCCTTTGACAGGGTCCTCCATCAAAGGCTCATAAGCAGTGATAGGATAAGAGGGAAATAAGGGTATGAATAAGTGGTCAGTTTTCACAATGGAAGAGGTAAATAGCACCCCCCAGGATCTATACTGGGAACCGCACAGTTCAACATATTTGTAGCTAATCTGGAAAAATGGGGTAAACAATGAGGTGGCAAAGTTTGAAGATGATATAAAATTACTGAAGATAGTTAAGTTCAAAGCTGACTGCAAAGAGTTACAAAGAGATCCCATAAAACTGGGAGACTGGGCAACAAAATGACAGATTAAATTGAATTTTGATAAATGCACAGTCACACACATTGCAAAAATAATCCCAACTATACATACAAAATGATGGGGTCTAAATTAGCTTTTATCACTCAAGAAAGAGATCTTGGAGTCATCACGGATAGTTCTCTGAAAACATCTACTCACTGTGCACCAGCAGTCAAAAAAGCTAACAAAATATTAGGAACCATTAAGAAAGGTACAGAAAACAAGACAGAAAATATCATAATGACACTG
>NW_020664561.1:38596329-38606150 GCF_002925995.2 Terrapene triunguis | reverse complement strand
GGATACAGACTAACAAGGCTGCTACTCTGAAACCCGAAATAAGGTAGTTGACTTAGCAGTTTGTCCTATCCCTTAGTGAAAGGCTTTGAACAAACCTTCCTCAAGCGTATGGACTGGTAGTGATGAAGATGGCAGCATTATTTTGCAAGATTAGCTTTATAAAAGAGAACTGGCAAAGGTGCAGACATAAAGGGTGAATTTCTGGCTCCTGAGAAGTCAATAGCAGACCTCCCATTGACTTCATTGGAGCCATGATTTCATCCAGAGATTCTGTATAGTCTGTCTTATTAGCGAGACATGAATGTGAAAAGACAGTGAGTATCCTTGTCCCATTTCCCAAAAATACAAAGACTGACAAATTAAGGAATTGAAGACAATGCATTTTCAGCCATCACAAGTAGCAGGATCATGGCAGATAGCTCTGTTACCCATTTCCGTTGAAAGGAATTCTAGTGAATTATCCACCAATCAGATGACTGTTTGCGACACAATAGCATATTCATGAAGACTTGAATCCAACATTCATACAAAAAATTTGCTTTTAAATGCTGAGTTGGCCAAGTTCCAGACAAGACTCGGGATGTGACAGGATTTCTCTTTTAATATCACTGCGCAATACAAAATATCCATGGTGACAGTAAACAAGTTTCTGAAGTATTTGCAAACAGAACAGAGCCCTTTTGGATTGAATAATTCCTCAATCAAAAAAATTGCTTTAGCTGAACCACATACCCACACTCAAATTTACAAAAAAAGCAGCAATGTACAGCATAATGGAGAGGAAGAGTCAGTACCCCCTTTTGCATTAATAAATCATTGATCTTGTGAATTTGGAGTTTTGTTTTTATAGCGGAGGTTTAAACACGATTTTGTTTAATGAACACAAAACGGCATACATTTAGTACTTTTTCTGGCAGTTTTTTGTTTTCTTTCCATGAAACAAGCTTCCACCCGAGTTAACTGCTTGACTGCCATGTCTCCCTCCCACCCAGGGTCTTGCCTTTACTGGACAATTCCACTGTAATCAGTAGAACAGCATGATGTACAATTAATGCTTTTAAGGGTAAAACAAGTGTCTCTTTGCTGTAGTCGAGCATCTCAGGACATTCAAAAGGTTAAAAACAAAAAAACACAAACAAATAAACCCATTATACTGTAAGGGTATAAAAACAGAAATATAAAGGAAAAACAAGGGAAGAAAATTTGTTTTATGAAGGGTTCTAGACAAAAGTTTTGGGAAATGTGAAATCTACAAGCAGACATGTTTAGAAGTACCTCACGATCTTCAATGACACTGAAGTAGTCTTTTTAATGAAAGTGTTTAGGGGGGAAAAATTGGGGTCCTGAAAGTATGTTTATTATTAATTATTATTATTATTAGGTTGTGTCAAAGGGATGGTCTTGAAGATGTCTCCCACTGTCCTCTTATGCCTGCTGCCAAGTGTTTCCTTACTTTGCAGTACTTAGTGGTTAACAAAACTAAGTTGTACCAGGTAGACAGCTGGGTACTTATTGCATTGTGAGCACTTATGGTTTAGTCTTGTCTTTGAGTATATGAATTGACCTTGGTCTCAACAATAGTTGAAAATTGTGTGGAACTGGACAAACTGCAAATAGATTGCTCTGAGTTTCCTGTTTTCATTCAGATGTGTACAAATTACCTCAACATGCCCTTTTTTCTGAAAACATGAAGGTCTGAAAGAAACTCTTGTTATATTGTTGCCACTTAGGTTTCACTGAGCCTGCATTATCTACTCACAGCTTTAATGACTTCCTGCTGAGAGAGGCTCTGTAGAAGTCTTGGCAGCAGGGCTAAGAATAGCATTAAATGCAAGGTTATCTAGGCATTACACTCACTGTAACATGCAATTAACTCTCCTCTTCCATTTTCATTACACAATTATTCATTAATGTCAATTTAATTTTATGCATTGTTCTACACGACCGAAGGCTGATTACGGGCCTTTTCACTCCAATATCCCAAGTTAACTGGTGCCAGCCTCACTCAGGGCTGCCTAATTGCAATTTAGCCCAGACAATTCCTCCCATTTTTGCCCTCCAGGAATGGAACAACAGATCACGGTCAGGTAAAGATTTTAAGGTGGAAATAAAGACCAAACCTGAAAAGCATTAAAAAACAGTCAAGTGTGCCCCGCCACCCTTTCCTCCCCTCCTTCCCTTTAATATCACATCGAACTATTGCAAAACTGCTTATTGTCTGAACTGTAGTTTAGTATGGCTGCTGGTGCTAAAAACTCCTCAATTTAAATTGCCCTGTGTACCCCATAGGGATTTCTCCAATTATGTAACACTGTTGTAACACAAAAACAACATTCTGCACTGGAAAGGCTCAGGACACTGGATGATATTTAATGGATCTGTCAAAAAACAAGAAGCTACACATACTACTTTCTGCATGTTGGGCAAAATAGAAAAATTGGCTACCTGGTTAACTTTTGGTTAAGTTTTCAAAAAAGTTATGCATTATTTTCCAATTCAAAATTCCTTTGTTTTACTCAAATATTAGCTCTCTTTAATTTGGTAACTTGATAAATATTCTATCATACTTTTCATATTGCAAGAATTTGGAGTTGTCCAGTACTTACATTATGGCACAACACAGAACTTTGCAGCTATTTTCACCACCTTAAAAAAAGTCAGTACAGCTATACTGTCAAAAAGACGATATAGATTCATATACCTCTTCTTGTCCCAGTAATTTGCATTCTAGTTTAAGCTACAAAACAGCACAACATTCATTTTTCCAGTTTTACTAGCAGTTTCCTAAAACTAAGATGTAAAAAAACTGTTAAAGCACAAGCTTTATGATCCCCCCCCTCCCACTTTAAACTGGGAGGGTGTGTCTCAGATAACGAAATCCTTTTTAAAAAAAATCAGGAAATAACTATGTACTCTCCCTCAATGAGTTACCAAGTTCATTTCAGAAGAGGATCTAAGCTAGGTTCTTTGTACACACCTGGTAGTAAGAATATAAGAACAGACACATGCTTTAACATTGTCTGATGCCTCAGGGGAGGCAACAAGCTTCTCCCTTTAAAGCAATAATAAGAAAAACAAGTTATATGCATTACAGTATATCCCTTCTTGCCAGCATACTTAAGGCTGGGTCAGCATTTTTACTTGAAGGCCCTCTTTTCAGGGGGGTTACACATTTAGTCATAAAAATGAGTTCCAAGCTGAAACTTGGCATGCAAGTTTTCAGCCTAAAAGCATTCTCTCCCCCCCCCTTTTTCTTACAAATTGTCAAAACCAAAAATTCCCATGGCTATTTTTAAGTTAAAAAGGCACAACCCCTTCCCCGCCCCCAAATACTAGTTGTGTAATTTGTTTTGTATTCCTATAAGTAAAAGCATTTGCAGTATCTGGGTCTATTATGTGGATTGGATCCTTTTGGTACCCCCCCCCCTTTTTTTTTTTTTATACAAAACACACCCACACACCCATGAATATTTTAAGGCTGAAATACAGGCTCAACAGGATTTTTTTTCTTGCAGCTATTCTTCTCTATATTAAATTTTATGACGATTCCGAAGCATGCTATAGAGCTTTGGTGGTCTAGCAGCTCAAAACTCCACAGGCCAAATTAATATGTGGTATTACCACATTTACTTTAATGGAGTTAGACCATGGATGAATTTTGGCCCATATTTTTAAAAGTATATAAATATGTATTTAACCAGTAGCCCATAAATGGCTATGTTTTTGTTTGTATAGTCTCTGATGCAATAAAATATATTTTAAAACTCCACAAATAGGCTTTAACATGATTGGGTCAAGATGTGTGTTTAAAATTCCTTTTTCTATAATCAGGTCAATAATTGGTGTTCAGGGGATTTTAAAACATGAGATTTCTTTAAAAAGATTGAAAAAATACATTAAAAAATCTATAGCTGAGCAAAGGAAAGGTTGATACACCAAGGAGCAGGGAATTAAAAGTAAAGGCTGGTATGTTTCACTCCTCAGTGCCAAAACATTGCAGAGGGCTGTAAACAGCACAGGAAGTTTCAGCACTATATGTACTGCAATATCTTGGTGCAACACAGCAATCAAAGGACAAAGTAGCAAAAAGTTAAAAACAAGGTTTGGCCTAACTTTGAATAACTGTGTGTCTGACACAGTTTGTGTCAAATCATAATGTTATTTAATATTTGTTTTTGCACATATATATTTTATTTGAATTTGGGTTATTTCTGTTAAAGGTACACAAATTTTAATAGCTAAACTTCTTCAACACTTTGATTTTAGACTTAATTTATACATTACCAATAGTTTACTGCCTTCTAAAGCATTTTTTGATTCATGCTCTGTTTGCTTTCTCTCTGTGAGGTTATGGCCATGGGACTTAATTTGCTGGTTTCATTATATATGTTAGACAACATCTGTATTGCTAATAGGGCTCAGTTTGGGTCTGAAAGCTTTACCTTTAAAGTTAAACCATTACTGTGTAACAAATGGCTACTCAGAAGTGTACTTGTACCAGTCAACTTCCTGAAGTAGACAACTGATTTGAAATTTTTGAATTTAAACTCATTTATTAGTGTAATAACATGGCAAAAGAATGCATGTCTGTGGTTATTGCTGTACAAAGTACACAACAAAGGCTTCTATATCAATTGCACAACTATTTCAGCAAAACAGTTTCTTAATTGACAAAGATGGGAACTGACAGTAAGGAGGAACAATTTGGTTTGGATTACTGAAACACCGTAGGTAAATTGCACATCTAACATGCTTTTTTCAATCACAAACCTGCTAGCTACTTTCTGTATTTATTTTGTATATGTTCAGGTGCATGCATGACATGTATGGACATTCTGTGTATGTTCAGGATCATGCTATATGGATGGGTGCTGTATGTATAGTATTACTGTTCTTTAAAATAGAAGGTGGTGCTTAACACAATATGTTTACCTGGATTTGTGGGACAGGAACCTCCTCTATGATCCTAATAATATAGAGATATACCTATCTCATAGTACTGGAAGGGACCCCAAAAGGTCATTGAGTTCAGCCCCATGCCTACACTAGCAGGACAAAGTACTGATTTTGCCCCAGATCCTGAAGTGGCTCCCTCAAGGATTGAACTCACAACCCTGGGTTTAGCAGGCCAAAGCTCAAACCACTGAGCTATCCCTCCCCCCTAGTGAGGCCATTGGTGAGTTGTCAAACCAGCAGGAAGTATTACAGCCACTTGTTTCCACATGTATTTTTAAACCAGGAGTTGAGTTTTAGAAGGCTCAGAAAACCATCTATAACAAGCATTTTATAACCTCAGGTAAAATACCTATAGACCCAGCAGAAAGCTACACTAAAACGAATGCTAAGTGGCTGACAGAATAGCAAAACCAAGGAAATTCACAGCAAAGATTCAGCTAACACTGAGGCACAAGAAAATACAATTGTTAAGCATGGCTAAGTTAGGAGGGTCCTTATGGGTTTAAAAATTATAATCTGTAGTCTAAATTTTAGACTATGAACTAAATTTGGCTTGGGATAGTGTTGTGTGACCAGACACTATTTACCAGTCTCCCATCGTGGTTAGACTTGCTGAGCTGAAAGTGTGTCTTTCTCATTACTGCAACAGAAATGGGAAATGGGACCAGGGTAGTCTGTAGGTGGAAGCTCGACTCGGTGACCCAAAATGAAGCCTCCTTGTGGCTGAGCCAGAGGACTTGTGCACAGATTATCTCACCTGGAAATCACTCTGCATAATTTATAAATTACAGGCTGAAACACAGAGAGGAGGTCACCAGTTTGCATGAATAATCATGAAGCAATCGTTTAGTTTGTGGACCAAATTCGGATATCAGGCATGCTCACTGATAAAAATACTATTGTGAGCATGTTGGGCATTCAGATTGCCAAGCATATGTAAATGGTTTTGAAAATGAAATAACTATTCTGGATTAAAAACATTTCTTAAAGGAAAAGCAATTCCTTTTCATTATGGGTTGCCTGCCAAATTTCATTTTAAAGAACAAAGATATTTTTGAGGCATACAAATATTTTTTTTCTAAAAGCACTGTAGTTATGTAAAATCTGTGCCCCTATAATTGAAAACAATGCTACTCTGGAGTTTTAAACCTTCCAAAATCAGGATTCATAATGAAACACCTGTGAGACTCTCACTGTAAAGGCACTAAAAAGTTCTGCTGTAAATTACGGACCTTACTCAGATGTTGTTTAATATTATATTTAAGCTAGTGTGGCTTCATTGACTTCAGTGGAGTAACTCCTAATTTACCCTGCTGTAACTGATAATAATCAGGTATAATAAATGGTAACTATATGCTGGTGGGGTCAGTACAGCACATGCTCTTTATGAGTTATGAATTGACAACAGTGAATAGTGGACTCAAGTAAAGCCTCAGGTGCATTAGACATGACTACATTTAATGAATGAAAATAAAAAGTGTATTACCTCAAATGTATTCCCGTGACATGCAGCATTTGTATCCTATTGCTGGGTTTCTTTTTCCTTGGGAGTAGTTCTATATAGCATAATAGCAATACACTCTTTGATTTCAGTATAATTTAGTCATTTTACTAATAGAGTTTATAGAAATAATATATTCTATTTAGAGTTAGTGTGGAATATAAGTAAACAACAGTTCTTTAGCTATTCTAGAATGTTAAAATGGCTCATTGGGTTATTTCTACAGCTATTGTAGGACCTGTCAGGGGCAGCAGTAGGTGCTTACTCAGAGCACGATTCTGTCACAGAATTCTGTCACAGACTGAAATCCTAGTGATGCATCCAGCAAGGAAATGGTTATTAGTTATGGTGAGAAATTACCAATGGAGGTTGTCTCAGGCCTGGTCTACACTACGGGATTAATTCGGATTTAGCAGCGTTAATCCGAATTAACCCTTCACCCGTCCACACTACAGAGCCAGTTAATTCGAATTAAAGGGCCCTTTAAATCGATTTCTGTACTCCACCTCGACGAACGGAGTAGAGCCTAAATCGATTTTGTTAATTCGAATTAGGGTTAGTGTGGCCGCACACCACCGAATTACTGTGTTTAAGTTAATGGGGTAGTGTGGCCGCACACCACCGAATTAATGTGGTTAAAAACCGAATTAAGGTGCTTAGTGTGGACGCGCACAATCGAATTTATACAACCTGTTTCCCAAATTCGAATTATCTAAATTTGGATTAATCCTGTAGTGTAGACATACCCTCAGAATCAAATGAATGAGAGGAGATCTTGGTTCAAGAATGATAAGGGGAGGGAACTGGACCTTTTTACCAGAAGGCTGGATCCAGTAATTATACAACAACAAATAATATAAATGAAATGAATACCTGGCACCTATGTGGAGATCATATTTCCCCCTTACATGACAGCTCAGACCATCTCATATATTGTCTAGCTCATATATTGGGTACAATATAGGGCCATATTCTAGGGCACACAAGAGGGCCCTGAAAAAATCAGGACTTAAATGGAACATGGTAGATTCATCTTTTTCCAGGCTTTTGCCTCTGTGGCTGGAAGGCGGATATGGGGCCTTGGGTGGGGTACTGCATTTTCACTTTACTTACACCTTTTACCCCCTTCTCCCATTTATACAGGGTTGGAGGTGCCGATGATTCCTTGCCACTCCTGGTCCAAGTCTTGGACTTCCAGTCCTTTTGTCTTCAAACTTCTTTTGCCAGAGTCTTTCCACCATATCATCAGCCTTCCATGTCCTTTCTTGCAGTCCTCTTCCTCCCATGCTTTCTTTACTGGTCATTCTTCTCCCATTTGTATCACATGTCCAGCCCACCTCAACAGTGCGTTCTCCAGCCTACCTATCAGTGACTCCCAAGTTCATCTTCCCCCTCATTTCTGCCATGCACATTCTGTCTACCTTTTGTTTGCCTGCTGTTCTTCTTATTTTCTACTGCCTGTTTCTTCTTTTCTTCCATCTCTGTAAAACCCACCGTTTCCAAACCATAGAGAAGTAACGGACAAATACATGCAGCATACACTTTTCCTTTCAGTTTGGGGGAGGTACTGTATTTTCAGATTGGAGAATATCTATTTTCTTCACAAAGAATGCCTTTTATTGTAATTTACATGTCCTGAGATGCTTAATTGGGTGCATTCTAGAAATCTAACCAATTAATCAATAGTTATTGAGGTCCTGGCACAACTGTACCTTCATATAATCTCTTCTACTGATCAAGTTGTTCTGTTTCTGCCACCATTCCATTTCTCTTGGTGATGACAAGGGGCAGCTATATTGCTTTTCAGATTCAATGACAACCCCCCAGATTCTCCTTTGCCCCTAGTAACCTTATTAGAAGGGAAGAAGACCACCAGACAGTCTCCCCTCAATGCATGCATGCATTCAACTCCCATTAACGCTAATGTGAATTATGCACACACATCAGGAGAAGAATACACCACATAGTGAAAAAGGTTTGCATTCAGATAATGCCTTTTATCCCAAAGCACTGTTCAAACTGCTCTATTGCTAATCTTATTAGAAGCTCTGTTTTTAGAGTGCACCTCCAATATTCTACTCTGCTACTGATGATGATAACATTTTTTAAGTTGTCTGAAAAACCCTTTTTAAAAGGGTGTCTGTGTATTTATACATCTACAATACTCAGGTTCTTATTAGTAGTGATCACTCATTCTCTTTTACATAATCCCTCTTCTCCTTTTATAGTCTTTAAAATATAAATGTATATCTGTAAACACTCTAAACCCACCACTACCCAAAAAAGTAACCTAAGCATATGGTAAACGTGCATGATACGCTGACTAACTTGCATGCATACGTTTTGATGAATGTTTGAGTGAGCCATTAAGTTGAACAAACTGCAAAGACACATACCTTTAGTTATAAGCTTTGCACGATTATAATTACTAAAGCACCAGATGATAGTGCATAGATCAGGAGTGGAAAAAACAGGGTAGTGAAGAGTCTAAAAACACATTTTTTAAAAAGTGAATAGAGATTCCATCCTTGGTTTGAAGTAAGGGAAAAGACGTAACAGATAAGCAACTAAATTTTAAAGAGACCTGAGTCCATTACCCTTTGCCACAATTCAACATCCTAAAAGGACCACTCTGTGATTTCCCCCAAAGTACAAACATTATTATGAGTAACAAAACCTTTCAGAGCGATCTGGGATGAAAAAAACTGCTCTGAATCAGGCAGACTTGAATCTGTGCCCCCTACATCCCAGGGTAGTGTATTATGTATGTACATACGTGCACATGCTCACACTCTTTGACCTGAAAAATGGATATTGTCACAATTCCACTTTCACAAAAGCACTCAGAAGGGTCTGTTTTCATTCAAAACAAAAACAAATTCGAAAGCTCAGAACTTGCCATGAAATGGAATTGTCATCCTCCATCTAGCTCTACTAGCAATACTTATATGTACCAAGCTACTGTCTTGTTCAACCTTTATTCTGGTTTGCCCCAGGCAGGGCTGGTGCAACCACTTAGGCAAACTAGGCGGCCGCCTAGGGTGCCTAGTGGTTGTGGGCACCTAAAAGCCCGCTCAGGCGAGGAGGTGGAGTGGAGGTGAGCTGGGGTGGGGTGGGGGCACGGGGAGGGCTGCCCACAGTAACAGGGGGGGCGCACAGGGGAACCGATCCCCGCCCCAGATCACCTCCACTCTGCCTCCTCTGCTGAGCACACAGCCCCCGCTCTAAGTCTCCTCCAATTGGCGCCGCAAGCCTGGGAGGGGAGGAGAATTAGAGCAGCGCCGGCGTGTTCAGCGGAGGACAGCTGGGGCGGGCTCCCTGGGCAGGGTCAGCTGCTGCGGGGGGGGGGGCTCCCCGGGCCGGG
>NW_020664561.1:38514153-38596229 GCF_002925995.2 Terrapene triunguis | reverse complement strand
GCCTAGGGTGCGAAACTTCCTTGCACCGGCCCTGGCCCCAGGTAGGCCTGGCTGTAGTCTGCAAAACTAAAGATAAAAAGCAGAAGGGGACACACGGGGTCTGAAATGCCAGTGAAGATCTTGTTTTGCTCTTAATGAAGTTAGTTTCCAAATTCCCTTTGACTTCACTGGGATATTATATTCAGGACTTGACAGGTATGCAGAAAAGTAACCATTTTTACAGACCTTTATATTTGTTTAAAGGACATGGGGAAAGAGTGGCAACACAAGTGAAATTTACACTGTTGAGCAATATTGGTCCTGAGTGAAGAAGGATGATTATTAACTTAGCTTTGAGGTGGAAAGGCTGAATTATGCATCAAATGAAAAAAACCTATGTTATTCACTCAGCTGGAGAGGGGGTGGCAGTCACTGGTTTGCCCAGCACAGCTGGATGTCCAGCATTTTGGCATCCATCAGAATACGAGAACGCTGTATGCTACTTTGTTTACAATTAAGCTTTGCAATATCTCTGTCACAAAATGACAAGATTCCTGCAGCAGAGAAGAGGCTAAGCACCCTTGGCAACAAAAGATTTAAAATGGAGCAAAAAGTAACTTAGGTCCTCAAAACAGAGTGTAAGTATATTTCAGAGGAGCCTAGGCAGGCTGATATTCTGTATTTTACCCACAGTGCTTTAAAGATTCATGACCGTTTCCTTTAAATCTTTGGATGGTGGCAGGAGGAACACTTTACATGAAAAATCCTTACCCCAGCCTCTTCCTTCTCATCTCTCTCCCAATCTCACTTTACCCCCAAGTATCTGAAGTATTTATATTTCATAAAAGCGAGATGTCTTTAATAATGTGATATAGAATCCAAAGATCCACCCTGATGTGCAGAAAGGAATCAACATATTTTAAAAGACATTTCCTCTTTCCAGCAATCTCTTTTCCTTAAGGGGGTGTCATCATTATGTTCTATCTTTGCCAGTTACTTAATGATAAATTAAAATTACACTAACACTTTGCTTTTTAACATAAAGAATTCAGCGTGCTTGATGGAGCAGTGCTTCATGGAAAGTTAGTTCCTTCATAGCAACAACTGTTTGGAGAAGAGGAGTTTATTAATTTATCAGAGCCTTATGTTCAATTTCAGATTTTTCAGTTTAGGAACCAACAATCAGCTGCACCTGTTACCAATTAAAGTATTAATGGCACATCAATCAAAGAAAAATCACTGTAAAAGGAGATTACACAAGCTCTGTACTCATGTCATTTCTTTGGAAGTCATCTTTTATTTCCAAAAAGAAATTAAATCCATAAACTATACACTACAAACTCTAGGCATGTTTTTTTGCTATAATGTTTGCAGTAGCTTAACATTTAAGACTGTGAGGGCAAGTGCTTTTTCCACCAGAGGAATCGGGTGTCTTGTCTTTTATAAAGTAATAATGTTGCTTTAAATGTGGAGACCACAGGACCCTGTTAACATTTTTACAAAGCTTGACAAAAGTTAATTACTAGGCTTACAAAAAAGCCAGGAAGCACTAATACTGCTCCAGACTGATGGAATGTTCAATGCTACCTACAGGTTTATACATTTACCTATAACAGGAAAGGCAATGTGGCAGCAGGAAAAGAGACACAGGAGAGAAAATGCTTAATTTTACCATCCCTTTTTGTATTGGAAAAATGATATCAACAGGGTACACAGCAGTTACAGCATGAGCAAGCTACAAATGTTATAGGCCCCAGAACCTGCATTTTGCTAGACCTCTGTGTTCATAAATGCCACCCCATGTTAACCCTTCTACATTCATAAAACACATTACTGAGACTTAGCATATATATTTTCTAAAGAGTACTGATCGGGTTGGAGAATCATTCTTCACAGTAACATAGGGTGACCAGATGTCCTGTTTTTATAGGGACAGTCCCATTTTTGGGGACTTTTTCTTATATAGGTGTCTGTTACTCCCACCCCCGTCCCGTTTTTTCACGGTTGCTATCTGGTGACCCTACAGTAACATAAAAAGTACTAATCACCATACATCAACTTCATTACTTAATACTATCCCTTAAATCCCCCAGAGTTCAAGGCTGTTCTTTTGTAAATGAAATAGCCTAATTGTGTAATCGAGAAGTTTCATTTTGTCTATATAAAAAGCTTGTGATAAAAGCCCACAACCTGCTAAGATGAGCCTATTTATTTTGGGGTGCCCTATTTTGCCATGGTTTTTAGGTTGGCAGTCTCCCAAAGTTTAACTGGCATATTTCTCAAAAGTACGAGATGCTCCATTCGCACTGCATATTAATGGTGCATAATTCCAATTTTTTATCTTTAGCAACACAAGTATTTGACTTTGTTGTTTTTACACTTTCCTCATTTTAACATTGAAACATATTAAAAGGTTTTTTAACACTTAAAATACTACTAAAAATGAAAAATGTCTGTCAGATTCCTTCCTCTTGTTTGCTTCAGAAAGTGGTGCTTTGATTGTCCATTAGAGAGTTGTTTACATTTCTCCAAAAGCTCCATTTAGTTTTCCTGACAAGGTGGAATAAGTGACTGGCTGTGATGGATAGAGGCACCTGTCCTAATGGCTGCTCAAACTGTGCCCACTAGTGCACGTTACATTGATAAATTGACAACAGTTGGGACATGCTCTGCTAGCAGCAAGAATGAGGCTACTAGGACAAACACAGGCAGTTAGACAGTCTGCTTTAATATTCTTGGGAAAGGTATACAGACTTCTAATCCACCACCACAACAGCTGCGCTGAGAAATTAGTGCGCAGGCAGAATTTCTTTGTTACCTTGACATTATCATTGCTAGTTAGCCTGGAAGTATGTTTACAGTAAAATATGTCCAAGTCTCTTAGTTCATACACCTGCAATACCTGCATTCAGTGCACTAATTAAAATAGCATTGCAGGATTTTATTAATGTCTTTTCATATGTTCATCAGTTTCATCCTTCTTTTCTGCATATTGCTTGAGTATTTTTATTTATTTAATTATTTTTGGTAAACCAAAAGCCCTATTTACCAGCCCTATGCCCACCGGCAGTAAAATGTGTGACTGAGATCGCTGTGCTAATTACTATATATGGAATAAAAAGATTAAAAGTTTCCAAATTTCATCATTATTAATTAAGACAATTTCTGACTCTTTGTCCATCAGATTGATCCTTACAATTAGATAGCTGGTATGTCTATATTTTGGTCCAGTGCCCATCAACCCCAATTTCCATGCTTCTTGCTATTTTAAATGCATCTCTGTAACTTGAACCTTATACGACTCTGTCTTCTAACCAGAATCATAAGAGCTGACACATGCTTCAAACACAGGAGCATGAACTGAACAGCCGACACAGATTTTCCTTATTCCACTCCTTCCATCCCACCCTCCCTCATTGCCAATTAGATCTGTGCTTATCACTAACAGAAATGGTCTCCCTACCACAGCTGGACTGATTGAGTTTCAGAAGCCACAATTTTTCCTTCATCTATCAGTGATATACTTATTTTAACCTAAGTCTAATCTAAAGGAACAAACGACCACAGAGAAAACACTACAACTTAATGCAAAGCCATAAAATAGGATACACAAGCCAAAGAAGAAGTATGGACATAATAATGCTTCTTGGAGCCTTTCTTTTAAATGGCCTAGTTACTGATTTTATGATAAGGCACAGTTTGCCTTTATGATTTGCAAGGATAATGAAGCAATTAGCAGCTATCATATATAAAACATGTTAATTCATCATTAGATACTAAACAAAATGGGATAGCATTAGAAGTATAGTGTGGAAGCTCCAGTGACTTGCTAACTATTTACTTTACCTTCCACTTTTGGTGGAAGCCCAGTTAATATGTGCATCATATTTGTAGGATAGACTGTGTTTAGTTTGATGTGAAACTCTGACTAGCTGGCAGTCGACTCCACTCCCCACCCACAAACTGCTCTAAACTTCATTTCACATTATAATTATTGACATTGGAAAGAGCTACTTTTACAGCATCACAACAACAAAGCAACAATCATGGCGGATCTGGTGTTTCTCATACAGATTAAAGCAAAAAAGAAAAGAAAAAAAACAGGAAAATCCTGCCCAGTTAGTCTTTGTCTTTAGAAAACAAATTCTGAACTATTTGGTTAACTAAATTAAAATGTAAGTCTTGGCTAGCCTTTCTTCTTAGATAATGATATGAAACCACATCTGTAAAAGAAGTGAGAGAGGTGAAGGTTAAGGGACCACATTTCAAACACCTTGTCAGGAATATTTTTCTAATGAAGTATAGCTGAAAAGTACAAACGTCTATAACAATCAGAGGTTCTGAAAAGCTTTTCTAATAGTGGAAGTACAAGAATGGATGGAGGGCACTATATACCTTTATTTTAGTTTGTAAAGGAACTTTGGAACTGCATTTGAAGATAGGAAGTAACTCATTCCCATGTGCCTTGGATAGTAATGACATACAGCATTTCTCTTATCCCTACCAGACTAGCATGTGTAATAAAACAGATAACCAAGACAGGAAAATTAGTATTAGGACCAAGCCTGTACATTATTAGAAGCTTTCTTTTCTCTTCCTTTCTACAAATACAAACAAGCCCTGTGAAAGTATTGCAGAAAGGGAGGACTAAATTAAAAAAGCCAACCACAATGGCATTAGCATTAGAGGTTAAAACAAATGCAATCATTGCTGGGAAAAATCCTAAATGCATGCATCTCCACAAAGAACTTTGAAACAATGACTTTCCTCCATAGGGAAATACTGGGGTATATAATACAGTATCATTACAATAAAATAAGGAGCCATGAGGCACATCACTAAGAGAGAAAACAACATCAAAACAAAAAACAGAGAAGAAAACCAGGCAGCTCATTGTGTCTCTGCCAATGGTGAAGTAAACAATGCATCTGTTTCAAAATTCATACAACTGAGTTTGACCACAAGTAAAACTGACCTGTGCAATAGTAAAAGGAGTCAAGGAAGACTGCTAACATTCTATTTATGTAGCTGCATTTTTAAAAAAGTTTTTTTTCCTTACACAAAGAAAAGCGATTGGGTGAGCTCATCTCATTTATAACAACTCCAGTCTTTAAAGCAAAATAATTTTACCAATGTACTTTTACATTTAGAATACTGTTATCATAAACATGGAACATACTGTACTGTATGAGGACAGTCAGTCTGACTTATAGCAGCTTGGTTCAGCCTGCACAAGATAACCAAGAGTAATGGTTTTTGATAATCAGGCCACAATATTAATATAACATGAAGCATAAATGCTTTTGTACTGAAGGTCTGGTTAAGCTACCAAATCTCATTGGAATATAAAGGAGAAAAGCTATACTCTGCACTCTATTCTATACTGCAAAATGTATGTCAGAGTATTTCCATAGATGTCTCTTTTGAAAAGAGGCTCTGCAAAAGTGAGTATGTAATGCCACTGATTAATGCATGTATCTGTTAGATGAACCTCTGATCCTCAGTATCCATTCAAGCTCAAGCAATGCTGGCTGGGTCAGAATTTTGTTCTATGGAATTTAGCTGTGGGATTTCAAATGTCAGTTATGTTGGTAGGGATCAGTTTGTCTGGTAATATGGGGGTCAATTGCTCTGGGAGGAGAAAATTCCATTTTGATAGCTTTCATTGGTTCTCTGCTACTATAATATTATTTGGTCTAAAGGGACTCATTTTGACTGATGCCAATGGCAGGAAGACTCCAAATTATGCCCATTTTCACCAAATGTTATGAATAAGGAATATATAAAGAAGGAAATACTATTGATGGGCTATATTTCAGCCATTCAAAACAAAGTGACTGCACCAAAACAGTTGATTTTATACACATTACATATACCTGCATACCACAAATATTAACAGAATTATATTCAATATTGAAAATAATATGGTTCCACAGTAGCAATGTCACCACAATGTAATTCTCATAGTACACCTGTCATCAGAACTTTTTACTTTAAAGAAATTTAATTCCTTGTTAACTTAAATAGTGTTCCTTGATTAGAATTTTTCTTCTTAATCTGAATTGTTTATGACGCCAGTTTTCTGTCAATGGGTGGTGTGGTATAAATCAAATACAAAACTTCCTTTCTTTAAATTTTACATTTATTTCTTGTGTGTGAGACATCAAGGTCCAAGTCCTAACCACTTTTGATCATTAAGATCCCATGGCAATTTTCTATAAGAGTAAGGGTGTTAAATTAATCATGGCAATCTGGCCAAATTCCAGCTCTGGTAATTACATTCTGCATACCTAAAATTCCCCCTGTAGTTACAATTGAAGAAGTTATTCTTCACTTTCCCTCCTAAAAAAGCATCTTGTGGTGTTTTTTGCACAGAGTGGCTGGCACTTTCTGTTCCTGAGGTGTTTTCATTTCAGTTGTGGATGCGTGATTGCTATATAAAGTGCTTTGGGATCCTTCTGGATTAAAAAGCACACAATATACATATAATACATTGTTTATTTACAATTTTCAAGCATATCACTTTGTCCACCTAGGAGTCTGTTTCACTAAGGATTTGCAATTCTTTTCCGTACCATTTGGAATGCTATGGAAACATTTATTCTGCTGCTACACTTATAACCAAGAAAGAGTTATTTTCCACAGCTCTGAACTGGAAAGCAAAACGTCATGCTGATTTGACTGGAACCAGGGTAAGGAATACAATTACTGCCCTAGCAAGACTCTTTAGACCAGTAGTAAGAAAACCCATTCAAGGTGCTGAATAGGTCTCTTACAAGGTCTATAGGTCTTACTATTGCTCCATTTGTTCTGTCAGATAAAATGAGTGAGTGGGATCCCCTCTCCCTCACAGAAGAAGTGGAAATGGGGGAAGAATTCTCACCTCTGATTTCTGCCAGTAATTAGACATAATCTTTCCCATCCTAAATGGCAGAAGAAGGGGGAGGCAATGATACTGTTGTGTAATGACGTGTGAATCTATGAAGGCACTGGGTATCCCATCTCAATGTTATGTCATGACACAAACATCGCAACACGTCAAGGTACACTCCAAGAGTGTTCTATGAGGCTTGCTGATGCCACTGGGTGACAAAATAGCTGCTAAAATAGTTGAAAGTGGAATACTATTGGCACAGGCCCTGGTTCAACAATACACTTAAACAGGTGCTCATCTTCAAACATGTGCTTAAGTGCCTTGCAGATTCAGGGCTTCAGTCAGCAAGAAAATGACTGAATTTGAAAATTAATCATTTGTGAGAATCATTATTAGTCCATGGCTATATCTACACAATGCCATAGCATAGACCCCAAGGGTGTGAACTGCAGAGTGCACCGAAGGGTTGGATGCTGCTGGCATGAACTAAAATATACCTAGTTCATATTAATGTAGCCCTCTTTAATGCTCTTATGGAATTATACAGGATACTATCATATATTTATTTACTTAATTTATTATATGTGAGGGATACAGAGAAATAATAGGCTGAGCTGACCCCTATGATGGCAGCCTGTAACTAGCCTAGAGGAAAAGGTGATCTCTAAGGTTGGACAAGTACTAAATAGGGAAACATTCAGTAACTGTTGGGGTGGGGAGGTGGGGCGTCTGCTTAGGGCTGGTAAAGGTGGACATTTGTCAGTTTGCCTACTGCAACAGAATCCCCAGGCCTGCTGGCTACTGTCGAGGCAAACTGCTTTTTGAGCTGAGGACAAATGTATGTTGTGCAGATGGCTGGCTTGAGTTTTTAACTTTCTAGCTAAGGCATGCTTTGTAGGTGATAATGTCTCTAACTATAACAACCAAAATGTTATGAATTGATTTCAGCATGAGTTATTCAAGATAAGATGGAATAAGAGCAGCTGCTGAAGCAAGAGTGTTTAAACTAGACAAGGTACGTTCCTTGCTTCTGACCTCCATAGATAAGCATTACAATTATATATGGCTGCAACAGTATTCTGTATGAAGAGTACTAAGTGGACAGCTTCTAATTACTTTACCCTTACTTTGTAAAGCTAAAGAGTCTAAATCTGTGACTGAAAATAATATTTTAAAACAATTTTTTAAATAGAATTGTTGATTGATTGTTTTTAAGACACATTTCCTGTAAACTTTGTTTTTATGGTGGTACTTAGTAATCTGGTTCACTTCCCACGAATCTGTTTGATGGGGGAGTTTCATTCTGCAGTCTTCTACCGTAAGGGCCAGATTCCTTCACTGGGTTGTGGATAGCCGGATGGTATGTATATAGCTGAAGTACCTATATTGCCCCATTACCACACTCTGAGTGACTCATAGTAAATAGTACATTTATTCTCATGACATCGCGGTGAGACTCCATGAGGGAACTCAGTGTGAGCAGATCACCAAGGCCTGTCCTCCATCCAGAATTTCTTTTCTCCCCAAGCCTTGTCTCAGTCTCTTGTACCTCTGTCTCTCTTGCAGCTCCCTATTCATGCTCACAGCAGCTGAAAAAGGAGCCCTTACTAATAGGTATGTTGCTGGGGCAAAAACAGCCCTAAGAGAAAGGGACAATCAACCCCCAAGAGCAGGAGAGCTGTAGAGGAAATTCTTCTGCCATCAGTGGTAAAAGCTACTTCATAGCTCCTTGGGCAAAATGAAAGTTGTGGCCATGGGATGGGATGGGTGGGATCCAGTCAACGATCTTTCCCAGACTCAATGAGATAAGCAGATGCTAAGAGGGAAGAGGAGTGGAGAGCCATTGAACAACTGCCCATGGTCCAGTGTTCCACAAGGTGGGGGGAGCACAGGCAAGTCCCCACATGGTGACTTCTGGTAATATCTCCTCCCCCTCCAACCCCCGTTTCTCACACTGTTTCCACTATCATACTGTTTTCGAAAGTGCTGTGATCTATGCTCAGGGCCAGACCTTATAAGTACCCCAGTCTGATCCTTACAGAGCTGTGACTGATCCCCTGACATCTACTTGACTAATATGCAAATAGGCTGTTCCTGTAACAATCTCCATATAATCTGGACAGCTACTGTATCAGCCTGCTCATTCACCAAATCACTCTACTGCAAATATCCCTACATGTCAAAAGTCAGATTTTTATTTTTATTTTTTAAAAAGAGTCAGTCATGGAATCCATGATTCTCATGAGAGCATGACAGAGATTCATCTTTAGTTATAATAGCAAAATGACCTTGGCACAGGGCATTTCCTGAAAAACTAAGGACCAGCTGAGGTTAATGGCCTACAGCTTTGCCTGAGGCCATGAAGTCTCCCAGCCAGCCATTAATCCCCCAGAAGTACCCTGTGCCTTGATCATTTCTACTTAATTAAAGCTTGTGATCCTCAGGATGCCCCCATTTCACCAGGAGACTCTTTTTTAGTTACTTCAAGGAATGTGCATTATGTAGCCTCATCTCCTTCTATCTTTCTTTCTCTCCCTCTCAAGATATTTGCCATGACATGTTCCAATTTCCTTTCTAATGACCAATGTTTAATATGGCTTACAAACAATTATTTTTTCTTTCATCTTTGACATAAGCCCTTAGTCCAAAGTTGAAAAATTAATTCATTTTTTCCAGGAGAAAATACATCTGTGGTTTCTGCATGAGGGACACTGAACCCAAAGTAAATAACTACCAAGGTTTAAAGAGCTTCCATCTTTAAAACAAACAGAAACCAAATGTAATACATCCAAAACGAGGAGAAAATGCAAAATTATGTAGTGGAGATGAGTAAGAGAAATCACACGGGAAGAATTCATGAAGCCTCCCACCCCTAAAAGAGAGCATTTTTACAGCATATTTTTCCCATCATAAGAAAATTAAAGAGCCTGCCAACACTTACACAAAGACATATACATCAATGGTCCCATAGACTTCAACAGAATTATTCAGATACATAAAGCTAAGCACATGCATTGGAGCTTGCAGGATTGAGGATTAAGATCAAATAAAATAAAGCAGAGGCCACAAAGCCCACCTATGTCAAACTTCTCCTTTGAGTCAGTAACTGTACCCCTACACAATGCTTTTTTGTATAGATTGGATCAAGTTGCAAAATATGGATCTAGATTTTTAACACTCCAAATTTCAGGCAGTTTAGATTCAACATGGAGATGCTGTGAAATATGGACTAGATGGCATAATGCACTATTATTCTTAACATTATTAAAATAATGTTAATAGTACATAAGTTACATCTACATTATTATTTAAATAATAGATTAAGGCAAATTCCCTATATGACAGAGTTTACAAGCGGAGGTCCTGATCCTTCAAATTTTAATAATGTGAGTTCAATAGCCCTTGTTCATAGAAATAGTTCCACTGAAGTCAAAGAACTGAACTATATATAAGCACATGTTTGCAGGATCAGGCCCTAGGTTAGTACCCATACTGAAATCCATACTTATTGTTCACAGCTTTGAACCAAAGCCACAGTTTCAGTGTGTAGCATAATTTCAGTTTCAGTGTGTTTTAGAACTTTGGGAGAGTTTATATCCTTGTAATGAGGGCATCACTCAGTCCCCATCCTCTGATGCCCCCAGAAATTGCTTAGATCCACTAACCCCAGTACAGTGCAACATCCCAATTTTTAATTCCTACATCTTTTAGTCCCTCCTTAGCAGAGCCCTAGGAGGAAACAAGATCTCCCTGTCTTGGGAGCTCTTTCAACGTGGGCTCAGCTAGCCCTATCCTCTTCCCCTTTATAACACTTCCTTCCTGGTTTTTATCAAGTTAGTCAGCTGAGGGCTAAATAGTTCAACCTCCCCAGCCTCTCCGTCTGAGTAGCTAATTGCTTAATTAGCCATCACTTGGGAAACTAATTGAGGCTACAGTGATCAGAGTGCTGATCCACCTTTCAGGCCTCAGCGCTGTCACAATCCTCCTCTGAAATTTGCAGTTAGTGCCTCTTTCTATAACAGGCTGAGCCAACACTCCAGAGCTAGACTCCCTCACCCTTCCTAAAGGTAATATCTGGATTTAAACTTTGAAACTTGAACTCATACCTAATACTTACCCAATAGACCATAACTATTTTAAATGAGACATTACAGCCGCCTTCCAAAATTTTGCTTACTCCCTAAGCCAGGGTGAGTAATTTCTTTTGATGGGAGGGCATAATTTCCCCCCCCCCATTATCCTCATGGTATAGGCTGAGCAAGAATATTTTGCACCTTGACTGGTTAATTTTCTTGACAATTTTGCAAGATTGAGTTACAATCTAATGGATGAACACAAACTCAAAATGTTACATATAAGAAAATAAAACTGTCCCATGATTTGCTGAAAAGAGTCAAGTAATGAGTCCGCAAGCTTCTACTACATTATTTCACATAAGTCAAATATACTGAGTTTTAGAACAATGTTAATACATTAGATTACAAATGCCTATGCAAATATGTGCATTATTGCACCATAACTGGCTACTTAGCAGTCATCATGGAAATTACAGCCACCGTGGAACTCCACTAGAACTGGCCCAGTAGGTAATTATTTATTATATGGTACAGATTTGTCCATACTTTTTATTATTTCAAGGCTGCTGGCCATAACATTGCCAATATGGCATGTGCTGCCATCTCACAGCAAAGAAAGACTTGCCATTTTGAATGGATCTGGATGCTGATGGACCAGAAAGGAAAAGAAAAGTAAGAGCTAATCTAATGCTTTGAAGTGGGGCACTGGCAAATTTTGCCAAGTGTTCAGATCCGGGGTTTTGGCTTAAGTCAATCTTGAAAATAAATAAATAAAAGATGAACCTTTCTGGGATAATGTGTTAGATTACACCTCCCTGAGCCTAATGGGTACATTCTGTACATATTTATTTCATATTTTATTTGCAGCTCATCTTTAAGGCTGCTGCATCTTCTCACAATGAAGTAAGTAAGAGATGGAGTGTCAACCTTAACTCTGAATTTCCTATCTTGTGTTGATTCATGCCACAACCTCAGTACTATTTAAAAGCTGGAGTTTTCTGTACTAAATTCCCATCAAGCAGCCTCTGAAAGATCTTAAGGACCTTCACAATTGTAGAGTGTAGCATAATTTAAAATGAAAGTACTGAAGGTAAACAGCCTATAAGCAGAAACATTGGCCGCTCACAGAAATAACTCCGATGCCCTTAAAGATGTCTGGATTTCCAATTATATTATTTTCCAGCAAACAGGAGAGAGAGACATTTCAACAGTAAGAGAAGAGGTATTATGTAGATTTAAAATGTATTATTGTTGCTAACTTGAGATAAAAATGGACCTGTTTTATTTTTAAATTCACTAATCATTTTACAGATCAAAGAAATTATTTTCTAAGCGCTCAAACTTTGAGCCTTTCAGCAAGGACAAACTTTGAACCCTGTTTAGTGATGCTGTGGCATACTTTCTTCTCTTGAACTACAGCTAAAAGACTTGTAAAAAAATGTTATTTCAACACTGAAGCACTTTAAGTGACTGACTGAAACCACAATGTATAAAAAGTATAACTCAAGCTTGGCAGAACTGAACTAAATAAATAGTGATGATAAGCGACATATCTAACAATGTAGCCTCAGTGTCTTGTCATTAACACAATTATGTCAGTACAGTCAATCAGCACATTGCTTTGACTCTAAAGCAAGAGTCTGAATGCTTTTAAAGTTGGAGGGAGGGGAAAAGAGGAGAATCACCACATTAAATGAAGCAATGTGACTCCACAGTTATTCATGGGGGTTTTTAAGAAAACAAGGTTATACATTTACAAAATCCTTTGTTGTTGGAGTAATGCTAAAATAATTCTTTGAGTTCAATACTATACATAATAACCCTCCGATGATCCAAAACAAAAAGAGGACTCAAGACAAAACATTCCTTTCACAAATGAGAAATTGATTTAGTACCTGAAGTGATAATTAATGCCATTCTGTTTGGTTTCAAGTGGAGATGAATAGCACAAGATGAGAACATGCATTTACAAAATGCACTGCTCTCCAAAGGGCCTTTGCTATATGCTGGGCGGGTGGACAAACTCACACAGTCAGCAGTGGCAGGTGATGGCATCTGCCAGCATTAGCTATTCCATACCAATTGAATATCCTCCATGACTACACCATTAATACATAGAAAGTCTGAGTAGGGAGCCAAAATAGGCAGAAGCAGATTTACTGTACCGATACTCGTGGAATGGTCCCTGTGCTATTTTTATCCAAAACAGAATAGTAGTAACAGTTTGTCAAAGAATGTTCTTAGGGTGAAATTCACCTCCATAAAACTGGAATGATTTCAACAAGAGACATCCCTGAGTAAGGACTTCAGGATATTTTTCATATAAATTGTTAATGTAATGTTAAGGGCCTAACGTAAGCCCCAAAGGCAGGGAAGTTCAGAATTAAAGCTGTCTCAGTCCTTACATCCCATCGTTGCAGCTGTCCTGAGAATTCACTGATGGATTCTGAAGCCTCAGCTGGAAAAACATACATTAGGCCCAGTCCTGTAAGGTGATGAATTCAATAAGGGTATGTCTGCGCAGCTGCTGGGAATGAATCGTGCAGCCAGGGCCGACAGCCTCGCGCTGGCAGGGCTCAGGTTAGCACACTAAAAATAGCTGTGTAGACACTGCTTTGGTGTTCTGGGTTGGGCTGCAGCTGGGGCTCTGAAGACCTACGGAGGGAGTGGGCTTCAGAGCCTGAGCTCCAGCTGTAATGTCCATGTTGCTATTTTTATCATGCTAGACCTAGCCCCACTAATACATATTTGTCAACTTGGGATGTGAGACTCGCTCCTAGAAGCTGTGTAGACATACCCACTGACTCTTGTTACATAAACTCCGATTATTTACAAAATGAACAGGTCTCTGCAAAATAACAATGCGCTGATATTCTAGATACCTTTGCTCTTTTGGGGGTTTATGAACTAATTGTAATATTCTGTGTAGCATGCTAATAAGAAACAAGATTTAGGCCCTCTGGCCACTTTGACCAAATTGCTGTGAGCTGCCCTGACCTACTCCTGACCTTCATGTAATTCCACTCTGATCCTCACTCAATTCTCCTGAAGCTGCTCTGACCGCAACTGTATTCCTCATGCTGCTCTAAGCATACTTCAAGCCTTCCCATTTGGCTCCCATTCTTTCTCTGCTTCTCTAATACTTCCTCCATCATACACCTGTGATATATATGCCTCTCTCTGCAACCCTAATTTCCTGCTCCCCCATCCTCATCTCAGCTAGCACAATATTGATCTGAACTTCCTTATCCTCAGCCATTCTGCTTAGATCCCTTCTCTTTTCCCCTATGCAGCTCCAATGCTCTCTCTTCCCCGTCCATGCCACTTTGATGTTCTCTACTTCCATTTGTACTGTTTTGATCCACTTTCAGATTCCCCAGAGCCCCAACAATCCTCCCTGAGCCTCCTTTTGCTGCTCTGATCCTTTTTCTGCTTCCCCTATGTGGCTCCGATTATCCTTCAACGTTTCTGTGTCCCTCAAATCCCCTGAATTTCAGCTATGTAACATACACTTTTCTTAGTATGTGTACTACCGAAATCAGTGGGAATTTGCAGCTTAAAAAATAACATGATACGTCTGCCATAGAACATTAATGCAATTTTAAAAATTAATGCTAAGTGCTTAATATGCTCTCTTAGTAACAATTTTTCAAACCTGTATATCCCATCTGTTTTCACTGGTTTTAGCTGACATTTTAACTGATTGCCTTCACAATTTCAGTTTTAAATATAGGTACGTTATTAGAGCATACCAGGCAAGGAAGCACTAGAAACTGCACTACTATCACCCTCTTACGCAATTTTGATCAATGTTGATTAAAAAGTTACATCCCAGTTAGCAATTTGTATGCCAGGTTATGGCCTGATGCAAGTTCAAATAGCTTTTGTAATAATCCTTTGAAAAACAGGCCTCCTACTGGAGATAGTGCAGGGCCTTCAACTACAGTAGCACTACGGGCGCCACTATAATATTGTGTGTTGTTTTTGGAATCTCATGTCTAGATTGCGTGCAATGTGCATTAACTATGTGTGCTATGAGACCAGGAGTTTATTTTAATGTTTATTCATTAGAGGGAGGATTGGCAGCTGGAAACCTGTGGAGTGAAGTACCTCTGTCTTTGCCAAAGGGATGCAATAATTGGCATACAAACAAAGAAGTCCATAATATTTAGTGACTTGTACGGGGATATCTGCCTTACAGAACAGAAACTCTTTTACATTTCTTAAGTTCCCACTTTTAGGAGGAAATTTATTTTAAAAGGACCATTCTCTCTATCCAATTAAATACAGGACTAGGTATTTTTCATAAATAAAAGTGTTCATACTAACTGCTGGTTCAAGTACATGTTTAGTTAACTTTCCTCTCCATTTAAAACAATGCGGCATCAGCAAAAATTCAGTAAGGGACATTAAATATCAAATGTGCCAGTTTTGTAACTATTAAGTACTTCATTAGATTCTGTTTTGGAAACTGCATTAATGAGCATTTTTAAACAAAAGGGCATGGCATATTTGGCATTGTTTAACTCTACAACATAGCCCCGACCAAAAATCACATTTTATCATACTATAGTGTATATCTTTTTTAAAAACAAAATTTAAGATACTTTTTTTCCCTGCTTGTCTTAGAGAATGTGTGCATCCCTGTAAATGCTGTAACCTCGACACCCTCCGTTTAATTGTCTAAAATAGTTCTTGGAGGTAGGACCAGAAATGTAAAAGGAAAAAAGCTCTTGGAAATTCAGAGACAGAACAAGTCAAATTTGTCCATGTACGAGTTCCAAGATTTCCATCCATTTCTGTTGTGTTATAATACTGGTTAAAAAAGAAACGTTATCCACATATGTGTATGCATGCATACAAAATCCATGTACACACAGACGAATGACTGCTACACAATTTCTTCTGTCTGTTTACATTAGCACATACATAGAGTTAGATTTTTCAGCTGCTATATATTTCTGTTACTATCTGTTAGAGAGAAAACCTTATACTTCAACAAAGGGAAAAAAGGAGAGAAACAATAAATTAAAACTGTGTTTAAAATGTATCATCTATCCTAACCTTTACTCCATTAGGGAAAATATGCCTGCAAAAAAGATTAAATACAAATTTGCTTTGCTTTTAAACCTACTTAAGAAGCACCTATCCTATCTGTCCATATAAATTCCAATGGAAAACATGATGACATGCAATTACTAATCTCAATGTACACAGCTATGCCTCGGGGACTTGGTGGTTCATATTTTACTGTTCTGTAATCAAATACAAAACTAATGAGTAAAAATATGCTTCCTCCAATAAATTCCCAGCACCTGGACAAGTGTCTGACAGGGAAATGGAGGATGCTCACACAAAATTCATTCTGCAAAAGCTATTAAAGTGTTATACTTGCCAACAAGTGTTCATTAAACAAGAATGAAGGATCTTTATGCCAGTTTCTTACCAAAGGCTTTTTAATATTTTAATGGAGAGTAAAGACTATTTATCTGAACTCTGATCAGTTAACGTTCAAATCTGTTATGAAGAAACAAGGAGTCCTTTATAATACCTTTCATAAAAATCCACTTTGCAATGCTTCAAATAAAGACTAAGGACTGTAAAAGATTATGCTGCATATAAACAAAATCAGTATCATTTTGAAATTATATGGTTATCCCTGGAACTCCTTAGCACATTAGAATCATGTTGTATTTTTATTTAAGGAGTGGTTAACAACATCCATGATACAAATGAAAAAGAGGATTAGAGGTGACTTTACTTGTACAAGAGCTTCTTCAGGCCGCAGATGGGGGGGGGAAATGTAATGGGTCTGATGAAAGAAGTGGGAGGCTAACAGAATGTACAAAGCTAAGCCAGATATCTGTTTGGGAAACAAAAGCATTACAAGAGGTGATGGTGAAGGCTGGATCGATGGTACCCAACAAATAAGTTTATCTAATAGAATCAAAGTTTAAAACCAAACCAAACCAACATTTAATATATCTTACAAAAAATAAGAACTAGACTGTGCAATAAAAGCTAGAAATGGCTGCTTAGTCAGGAAATATGGATCAGGATCCAAACTTACCAATCTTTTTTTGAAGGGTGGTGGCAGTTTGGATTCAGGGTTTTGGCTCAGCCCATCAGAGATCCAAGGGAGCAGCCATATAGTTTGGATCATTATTTGAATTTCCCCAAAGCTTGGGAGTGATTAAATCCAGGGTTGTATTCTAGGCTTATCTCTAACTAAAGAGGTGATTGTTATAATTGTACATGCAGTGCACTTAGGCCCTAGTCCAGCAAAGCACTTCAGCAGCATGTGCTTAACTTTAAAATGTTTTGATGGTTCAGGGACTTAGTGCTTCATCCAAGCTCTATTAAAGTCAATGGAAAGACTCCCATTAGCTTCAGTGGGAGGTGGATGTAGTCATCACACAGCATCTCCCAATCCCTGTGTGCTTTACAGTTCAAACAGATTTAAAAGCAGCATCATATATATGCCTATTTAATTTTAATTAAACTAAAAAGAACTTTCTGAAGAGAAATAGGAAGCTGCTTATGAGAATATGGAGCACAAATACTGGAGGCCAAACTTTTAAAAACAATTAAAACTACTAAAGTAACAATGTGCAAACATGTATTTACATGTGTAAGTACCCAACTGTGCGCACAGTTTTTGGGTTGTGTGTATGTATTTATATATGTCGCTATGTATGTGTGCTCAGATTTTGAGGGCATAATTAAATATTTACAAAAATGGCATTAAAAGCTGTAGTTCTGAATGTCCCTGAATTCTGTTAAAGGTAAAAGGGGTGGGAAACAAAAATCAATAGATCATGATTAGCTTTAGGGTTAGATGGCAACTAACAGTGATGCATATATCCATAAAGAAAGCTACTGTATTGTGGAAAAAGATATTTTTAAGGAGCATAAAACTTAGGGTTTAACAGGGTGTAACGCTGTCAGGAAAGGATTTGTGAGGTTGGGAGATAGTTTAATGCTTATTAATTAGAACAGAATTGGCAGCTACAAATCTGAGTGAGGTATCTCTGCCAGTGGAATACATTAACTGGCATACAAACAAAGAAGTCCATATTATCCCTCTGATTTACTCAAGGAAGAAGTAACTACTCTGTCATCACCAAAGTTTGCTCTCTGTACAAGTCTAGAGTGCAGTGCTTCCAAGAGAGAAATCAATGAACAGACTCAAGGCTATCTGACAAAGCTCAGACTTATGCTGGACCACACGTCAAGATGGGCCTGCTGGCATAGATTACTGGCAGATGGGAAAATATGAACATTAAGCATGCAGTCCTGCTGCCACTGGAGTTTTACCCTTGAGTTCCATGGGAATAGGATAAAGCCCCTGAGATCAAATCTAATGTCTTATCTATTAGTTGCCGCCTTGACTGTAAGTTTGTTTGATATTTAAATAATATTTTAATTGATTTTTTCTCAGTACAGACATATATAGAAATTCAATAGAGTAAGAAAGATCAGCAAAGTACAAACAACTCAAAAAACAAACCACAAAAAATAAATAAGGAAAAACTAAAATGATTTTTCTCCTCCAGTTCCTATTTTCACTTCAACTGCTGCTAAGATGTGTATCTGCTATTCCTTCATAATGCAGATGAATTCTTGATCAAAACTAATTAAACTTAAGCTATATTAGCATTCATTCTGTATACTACATTCATAAAATGAATCTTTGGTCATTTCCAAATACCAGCTTTTTAATACTAGAATGATGACACTATCCTCCAGCCCCCTCCCATTTTCAATTTATGGCCTCAGTTCAGAAAACTTTAAGCAGGAGTAGTTCTAGCAATTTCAGTGGGGCTACTCATGTACTTAAGCACATACTTAGGTGCTTTGTTGAATTGGGCCCTGTGATCTCATACATTAACACATTAATCAATTCAGACTAGAAACTTTTAATTGAACCTTCTTGGTAAAGCACCACGTACAACTACGGAGCTATATAAGTAATATATAATAATGATCAAACGTGTGAAGGATTCTCTTTGTCATATCTTCAACAGATACGGGCTTCCAGGAAACCCACATTTAAACAGATGAGAGAAAGTCCAATAAGTTATCTACATGACTCTAAACTGTATTGACTTCAGTTATGCCTCTGCTCCTGTTATGCTAGTGAGGTCTAAGTTCCTGCATGTTGCTAAAATTCCTATTTACTTCAGTATTCCATCTTGCTCTTGCTGGACTGACAGGGTGACTTGGGTAAGAGTATTCTGCAGTAAACAGAAGGCCTTAGAGAATGGGACAAAGTTGAGACCTATTGCATTAGTTGTACTGTTTGGGATGACTGGCACATTTCCAAAATTGACTCAGGCAGACCTTAATCAGTAAGTACAGCAAATCTATTGAGTAATCCTTCATATGTCACCATTACATATTCCTGATAAAATAACACTCAGTTCCCTCCTTGTCCCATTGCCTTTTCCAACGGAGTGGTCTTCTCTCAGTTTTAAGTGGTACATTAAACAAAAACAAAGGAGATTCACCAGATAGTTGTATTAACTGTGCCCTCATTATACTGTTAAAGTAATGTCTTATACCAGTCAGACCACCATTATGAAGAACCACAAAGTGCACTACTAATATTCATTACTTCAGCCCGATAGGCACCCCAAGAGGTAGGCAAGTATTACTATCTGCATTTTACAAATGGGTAACTTATGTACAGAGAAGGTATGTAATTTTGGGCAAATCACTGAGGCTTTGTCTATACTACCGCGGTAAGTCGACCTAAGTTACACTACTCCAGTTATGTGAATAACTTAACTGAAGTTGACGTAGCTTATGTCGATTTACCGCAGTGTCTACACCGCACTGTGTTGACGGGAGATGCTCTACCACCAACTTCCCTTACTCTTCTCGGGAAGCTGCAGTACCGGAGTTGACCGGAGAGTGCTCTGCAATTGATTTAGTGGGTCTTCACTAGACCTGCTAAATCGACACTGCTGCATTGATCGCAGCAGTGCCAATCTACCAGTAAGTGTAGACATGGCCTGAGTGAATCACTTCCAGGGACCCGAGTCTTTTGAGTTTCAGGTCCTGTACTTATCAGGTAGCCTGTGATCACTCCCTCAAAATCAGAAGAAGGTGATGGAATATTTCTAATGTATGGAAAAACCAGGCTGAAGATTCATATTAATGTATTAAATATTCAGGCCAATAATTTGTTCTGAGTCACAACATGCATACATGGTCTAATTTTAAAACTGAGAGGATTCTGCAGTAGTTCCCTAAAAACAAATTTTTAAAGATTGGAGGAACGGACTACCCTAACACTCATCCTTAAACTATGGGACTCTTCCAGCAGCTTCACATTTGAATGGTAGGGGGGCAGGATGGTCTCTATTATCCACAAACATACCGCTTTATGTATGAAAATGCCAACATGCTTGTTGGCCCATAGTAGTCTATGAATAAATAGAAGGTGACACTGAAGGCTGGGACCAAGTGAGATATGCATAATAAAAAGTAAGGAAGCAAAATGACTAACAACCAGCAAATCCTACTGTAGCATTCACTAAGAAGGAAGACCAAACTCCATTTTTTACACATAGATTTGCAGAATAAAACTGAATAGAAATAGGCTACAAAACACTTCTCTCCCCCGCCACCCAATAAGCCCAACAGATTGTTTTCATACTAAACCTGAAACAAAGATGAGCCTTGTCCCTGTACATTAAAATGTCTTACCTTATAAGGAAGCTTTTGACAGCACTAGATTACATTCACAAAAGCTAATGAAGATTCCTCCTTAATACACATTTCTTTTTTCCAGTTTGGACTTGAAGTGACAACATTACAGAAATACCCTGCAGGTTTTTATTTAAATAGCATCCTATAAAACAATGTCCTCTTGTCAGTCACCACTAATTCAGCAGAAGTCAAGCTATAAATCTGTCCAAAGGCCAGCAAAGTGCTTAACTTGGCACATCCCTAATAAAATTAGGAATGTAAGTTTATTACATGAACTTTAAGCAGGTTTGGCCAAGATATTGAGATTTTTGCTTATGGCAACCGTGGCTAATGTGGATTGGTATTTTCATTATAATGCACCCCACAGCATTTCCCAGCATTGTCTCAGGTTTCCAAATTGGACAATAATTTTCTACATTATCTGACATATCACTAGGTGTTTCAGCTGAAACTCTATCACTAAAGCTTCACACACTTTAACGTACTTAAAGATAGTAAAGACTTTTCAATAATGCTAATTCTGCTGAATAAATGAGGGCAAATTAATTAATACTTCTATTAATGTAACCTGATTTCACTTTGTTCAAGTACAGAAGCACTTACAGGCTTTTAACCCAAGCTCAGATATATTGTTTCAGCTGAAGGCAATTTTGAGAAGTGATTTATACTGTAATAAGCTGAAAATGCTTGTTAAGAAAAACAGTAAGATTTGGGGTTCTAGAATCTAAATTTTGTTGTTTTTAATACAATATACTTTTTGATTGCCCAGACACTGAACATCTCATTAGAACATTTTATAAAATGCTAGCATGTTGTAGCTCCTTTGTCCCACCTCCCTCCCCTTTTTATGTTAAAGAAACATTCTTCCTTCAGTGGTGAAATATTATATTTCTGGCCACCAGAAGAGAATGCGCTTGCGGTCTTTCCTGGCCAAGGGAGTTCATGCTATCATTAGTTTCTGCAGCAGCAAAGGCTTCTGGTTACTAGTGGCTGCCACGACATGAAGGCGCCACTCCGCATATTACATTATACCCACTATAAGCATAAAGACACCATTTAACTTGCTGCAATCTCAACCTGTGAATGTGTAGAGTCACTAAAGTTCACTTCATGAAAAATACAACATACTGTGCAAAAGAAGTATGATTGATGCCCACTGAGCAGACTGTTTATCAGACAAACACATTTTGCAAACTTTGATATAAATTGTTAGTTTTCTTATCTCACTGACAATGTAAAACCAGTACCTTTGCAGAAACTTCCCCAAAACTCTTTAATGACCTCTAAACAACATTATCTTATCATCATCTAACTCTCTACTATAATAAATCATTTACAAATATGCTAAAAGAAAAACTGATACTAGAAATATGGATTTATTTTCCATAACTATAGACTTCAAGATGTGGGGAGCCTTCCAGAGGAATTGTGTGATGCTAATAAAGCACTCAAGACCATCAGCGCTTGAGGGCATATTGTGAGAAAAGACTTTCTACTGAGATTTGTTCTTCCTTAATAGAGAATTATTTAATGAATTTCGGTAATTAGGTCCTTGTGAATCAGGAAATTGTGCAACTACTTGTTGGAATTCCCTTCAAGACCTTTTCCACTCGGCTTATTCAGAACACCTCATCCAGTTCTCTGGAATACAAAAACTTGGTTCGAATCTGGACACATCATTGAGGTTTTTTTACTGACATTTTATAAAGTTACACCTGAGGTGATCAGACTCAGGTGTAAAGGGTTGATGAGGGTGTAGCACAACTCCAAAGTACATAATTATAAAATTAAATTATATACATTGTTTTAAAACAGGCTAACACGTGCATTACATTTCACACTGCATCACATGCTTTATGATTGACTTACTATTTTTGTGAACCAATCCCTGTATAGATCCTGAGTTTTCTATGCGCTACAAAGTGTGCTAGTAAGCAAAGCTGCAACTGCAAATTTATCACACATTACACTTTTTCTTACTATTTACTAGCTACATATTATTTACAAGCTCACTTGTAAATTCATGCCTTGTCTATTGCTAACCTCTGTTTCCTTAGTTCTGTTTTCTTTCATTGTTCATGCAAGGCCTATACTACTTTGAACACACACTACTCGTGTCTGCATGTGCTAATCCGCATTGGGTATACACACCAGACTACATAGGTGTATGGCTTTGTAAATTCAAAGTCAGGACTGGATAAGCACATACTACAGTTTGCACACAAAGGAGGCACACATTTTGTATACACACAGATGCACATGGAACTGATTATTGGAAACCAGACTATGACACAATATGCTGGATACTTAATGACCTAATCTGAGTTTAGCTAATACTTCAAAACGTGTTTTGTGAACCTTTTCTCGAATAAAATCCCTAATTTGCATCAACTGTGTTTTCACCCCTTTTTATTTGTTTTCCACGAATATTCTAGAAAACATGTTCAGTAACATAAGGGTTCACCAAAGCAGAAAATTTTAAGTGATTAGGAAATCTTCAGAGAACGTGCATTTCTAACTCAAAATTAAATTATTCACAGTGGAATCTGATTTGAAGAGTTATGCTTGTCAAGTCAGGGAACAGAAACAATACCATGTGACCTAACTGCCTAATCAAAACTTATCAGCTTCTCTCAAAATCAAATATTTTCAAGGATCTGCGTGAAACCAAGAATTCCTCACTGAAATTATTCTCAGAATAATTTCAAATAATGACTACATTCATGAAAACTGCCAGGTGTAGGACAAGCTGAAAAGAGAATCAGATGTAAAATTTGTCAAATTAATTATCTGCTGTGAACTATTCACGAAACTCTGGACATAATACTCTCAGCATAATGACATAACGTGCCAAGGTAGCTTCTGATTTTGAACTCGTAAAATTTCATTTAAACAATTGCCAAAATTTGTAAGTGTAACAAATTAATCACAGGTTTGTTAGCAGTGTTTGAACTCAGGGTCTTAAAACACAGACCTCTATCACTTGAACTAAAGGAATAACCCTATTAGATGGCAGCAGTTGAATGCTGTTATGCTCTACATGGATCTAGACACTTACTTAGAAGGGAATATGACACACAATTAATAAGCACGTTATATAGGCATAATCAAGTCAATTGCAGGTGTATATGGAAGTCTGTGCATGCAAAGCTAGAGGCCAAATTGAGGCTGATTTGAAAATGTGGTTCACTATACTTCATGATCATACATTTTAAAATTATTTTGAAGAGTTGGGTGAACCTACTGTTAGAGGAATTCTGGGGCCGTATTCTGTGCATCTAGACACCAAATAACAAAGTTATCATAAAGCTGTCCTTTCACTGAGTCTCTTCCGAGCAGACTGTGAATGTGCTGTTTTCTAGTGGAAATGAGCAAGACAATTCAGAAAAATTAAGGGCTTGCAGTTTTGCTCATTTCTAGGATTCAACCTCTTTTGCATGTTTGAAAAGGATGAAGTTAGGGGGTTTATATCACTTATTTTTGTTTTTCTTTCCACTTTCATGTTCTGGCTGTGACTGTACGGGTGAGTGCTGAAAGACTCGGAGAAAGGTTGTCCTTGCAAAATTTCTAACCATATTGGACACAAGAAATTACAAAGACCCCACAGAAAGTCACCTCTCCCATTAGACTACCAGCTCACTTTGCAGACTCAAAAATTACAGATAATTAGGAAAAACTTAGGTTAAACATCTAAATTTATGAGTACGTTTCTAAATGATACCAGAATTTAAACTAGTTGAAATTAATCTCTAGGCCTGTCAGCTCTTTTATTAGCCCGCCTCTCATTTTCAGGGGGGTCGTGTTGGATTAATACACACATATAAACAGTAAGGAAGTTTGAATCCAGATCTGAACTTCATATTTCTTTCTTACCTGAATCAAAAACCCTGATCTGGACACCCACAAACTTTGTTATGGTTGGATCTGAATTCAAATTCAAACTTTGAGACTTGGACCAATCTTTAACTTTTAGGGCCATTTTTAAAGCATCTTACTTTTTTGATGAAAGATTTTTTACCGTGTGTTAGAATGAGTCACTGAAAACCCCAAATAGTCTTTTGAAATGTCTCATTACACCAACAGACCAGCCTATTAACATACTTTTGCCAAATGTGCAGTGGTTGTGTGATATAGACAAGGACTAGCTTGACATCACCTACTAAACTAATTTTTCCTTGTGACCGTTACCCAATTTACATCCATCTCTTCAAAGGTGAAAGGCAGGAGAATTAACCCTATGCTCCATCTAATACCCAAAATCTTATGTAAAAATATGGAAGTTATATAATCAAAACAAATCTTGCTTTAAAGCTGAAAAACCCTCACTGAGCAATATACTTCAATTTAATATAAATAATCATATGCAGGTCTAGAGTCCTTATATTTTACAGCTCTACTTAATTCCAGATCGTCCTATGGCAGACAGCACAGATATAAAACATTTCATCACAGTGTTTAGTTGGAGGTTTTGTAACTGCTTCTGTAATAGAACATCGTATTCAAATTCCCAGCCATATTACTTACAATACTCTTTTGGATGTCAGGGTCACAAAACTGCACTGACATGACTAATTGAGATTGAACTGAGAACTATACAATGTAAAGCAGTACTGGGGAGGGTGAGAAAATGGAGATGCACTTTTTAAGGTCACATCTTATTGCAGATAAAACAGAAGTTAAATTACAAAGTATTTGTCAAGCTGCACTTGAAACTACAATAGTTCCCAACTCTTTGCTTTAGAAGACAAATGTTATTTTTTTCTTTTAGTATTTACCATCTGAATTATCATCCTTAAAGCATCACCATGTTAAATACACACATGGGGGGGGGGGAGAGCAGGGAATGCTACAGTGTGTCATTAACCACCTTGGTTATCAAAACTTAATGAGCTCTGAAATGGATACAATCCCAATATTGCAGCTCAGCTCATAAAAAATGGAAAGTGATATTTTATTTGTGACCTACATCATTCGCATCTAAGAATTATGAAATTAGGACATTCTTCCACTTTTCACATCTACTTCCAATTCATTCATTGTTTTAGACATTGCCTATTCACCCAGTTGTTCAGGGTGTCCTTGTCTGCATGTAAGGGAAACCTCTGGATTCTGCAGGTCTTCCTCTATTGTAAGACAGCAGTTACAAAAATTACTGTATTGTCTGTGACTTACATGTGAAGGGTGTCATTGCTGAGCGAGTCTCTCTCTACACAATGAGTTTGACAATGGTTGGCAAACTTGATTATGGCCTAAGTTAAAACACAGTTTGGCTTGTCAAGAACACAGAGAGTCAAGCCATGTAATAACCATGTTAAAAGGAATCCTGCATTGTGCGTTCCTTAGTTCAGTCTCAATTATTTGTTTTAATTTGGAATATAAAGCACCCATGCACAAGTTCTCAATTATTTAAAGTTATAAAACCACAATACAATACAATCAGCTCACTCCTTCTACCAAACTACAGCACACTCAAACACCACCCTCATATACACGGCCAATAGCTCAATCTACCTACCTCTCTGCAAAGGCCAGATGCAGAAAGTGTGGCCTGCAGCCTTGCTGTGAAAGTCAAGTAAGCACAGTATTTTGGTCCTAACATAAATTGGAATACTGAGTTCTGGCAGTTTGGATGGGATTTGCTATTAGAGAAGCAGATTTTAAAAGATGGTTACATCTTGTTTCTGTTTGTAGGATTGTAATAACTAGCTCATGTTAGCTGAAGGCAAGTCATCAGAACCCACCCCAAGTTGCAACCAAGTTTGGGGAGCAGAGAATGTAGAGCAATTCTGCAACTAGCTCAGTTGGAAGTGGTGAGCGAAGTACATCACTGTCAAGGAGGGATTTAGGCAACCAATAAAGCCAACAGGTCTGATTACTGATATCCAAAGGGACCAGCAGTGTCAGGATCCAAATGTGATTTGTCATTGCTGTGTACAACAGCAAGGTTGGAGTGCTCCAGGTTTTAACCAAGTTAATGGTGGTCACATTAGAAATAAAATAAGTGAAAAGCAGGAGGCTAAAAGGTGAAATCTGACTCCAGCCCAGCTTATATTCTACCAGGAAGTACTTAGACGTTTTCAGTAATTCTCACCTAGCAGATGATGAAGTCCTACAGTTCTCCTGCAGATATTCACCATATCATCTATACCCATGTGGCCTCATTTGATTGTATAATTTAAATAAAGCTGGTACATTGTCAGCAATCAGGTGTACATGACTCAGTGTGTAAACTGAAAAAAGAGAAACAGACAGATATCTTTTCTCTATTTCTTTGATTAAAATCTTCCGGCTGTGACTCCCATACAGCTCAAATTAAAACTGTTTCTAATCGTAGAAGGCTATTTGTAGGGGAGTGCTCCTCCTTCATTCACACCATCCAGTTAACTAACCACACAGCCCGTCTCTCCTGGGCTAACTGGATTGCATTTCACAGACTCGCAGGACAAAGAATACCTATCTCATACACACACACAGACATTTGATTTTGATACTACTGTACCTTTAAAAATAGTTCCAAGCGTTCCTTTGATTAAAAGACAAGAATCAAGTCATTCAAAGTGTTGAGGAAATCTTTTTGGAAGGGTTTGCTAGTTTGATTTCCCCTAAGTAAAATACTGAAATCACATATAAGCCTTTCCCCCTGTCCAAAGGTGCTATTCTCTGTTGGGATTAGAGTAGGACTGGATTTTTGTGCCTTACTGTGGGCATCATGCTAGTTGCCTTTTTGGGGATAGGAAGGATTTTTTCCCTCACTGCCAGTGTTACCAGATTTGCCTGTTACTTTGGGGTACGCTCATTTATTAGGGTTACTCTTCGGGGGGGGGGTGTCTATAATTTTATCAATGTACTGCTTGTGTCACTTGTGTTTTCATATGGAGCTCTACTTCTCCCTTCTGCAAGTCCCCTCCCAATGGAGCTATCCTGAAGGCTCCCCAGGACCAGGTTCCTCCAGCCCCAGAATCTCTCTCTCTCTCTCTCTCTCTCTCTCAGTGGACCAGGTCAATCAGCACTTCCAAGCTGCCACCCTTATATGCCACAGGTAGCGCATTGGAATAGAGTAAGCCTGAGCAGGCTGGGTCGAACAGCACTTCCAGGCTGCCACCCTTATATGTCCCTGGACTCAGTAGTCTGGGTCGAGCAGCACTTCCAAGCTGCCACCCTTCTATGTCACAGGTTCAGCACAGCCCTATCCCCACTTTCATGTTACAATTGTTCTGGTAGTAACCCACTTGATGAGCAAACCCCACAGTATTTTTGGGCACTACAGGGATCTTTAGCTTAGGTAAGAGGCGCGTTACTGCAGAGTAAATGGGGAAGCCAAAACACAAAAGAGTAAAGTTCAGAGACAGAGGGAGGGAAGCAACCAGCTTAACCATAAAAGTTATTTATAGAATAATAGTAACAACCACACAAGGAGAGCTGAACAAACATAACAGTTACATTATTAAAGATTACAAAAGTCAGATATAGAAAACTATACCTGATCACACAAGTCAGGGTTAAAAAAGTTATACCTGAGGTAGAAAAGAAAAACAGAGAGAGAGAGAGAGAGAGAGAGAGAGATGGGGTCTCACAACTCCATGAAGCTTGAACTGGTCGGGGCTCCCAGGTGATGATGGTAATTCAGGGTCCTGAGTGCTGGAGACAGGCAGAGTCCCAGCATGATCAGTCAGGAGAAGATGAAGTCCCAGTGGAACTGATGCAGATTTTGGATTCAGGCATCAGAACACTTACTTGAGCACGGACTGGGGTTTTTGTAGGGAAACAACGATGGTTCAAGGGAAAACATTAGATTTGTTTATGGGTAAACTGATGATTCAAGGGTTTTCTTTAGGCTAGATAATAAGAACTGATCATTCCTGGCTATGGGTGATGTTCCTTCAAGGGAGCTCACAATGCAATTAGGCAGCTTCAATATTTTGGATATCAATCAAGGATTCATTACTAGAATTGGTCTGATAACTGCTGAGCTGGGTGTGTGCAGGCATAGGTTTATTAACATCTGGAGCAGAGATCCCCCATGATGCAGTGCTTCCCTGCTTTTCTGGTCCCAGAGTTCAGTGCGGTTCTTGCCTTGGAATCTCTCTTCTCCATTCTGTATGCTAATGGAGATGCCTCCCTGTCCCATCTTTGATGCAGATGAGGCTAGTGGAATTGCCTTAATCCTGTCACCCTTGTCAGGAGGGGTTTAGGTGTGTCTCGCACCACCTTTTCATGCTTTCTGTAAGTCTTTCTTCTGATCAGTTTTGGTTCAAGCAGAGGCTCGGGGTGTGTGTCCTTCATGAGTCAGACAGGCTGGATACTGTGCCCTGGTTCCCCAAGAACACAGAGCTGACTGGTATCACCAGAATGGCTTAGGCTATGTGGAATTTTTTACCTTCCTCTCAGCAGCTCACGGACCTGCTGGGTAGGTTTGGTCATGAAATTCATTTTGTCGCAACTTGGCACGTGCCCAGTGCAACTACTCATTCAACAGGGAATCTGGTTCCCTTATAAACCAGAATAGGAAGCCAATTAAGAGAAGGCATATGCTAAAGAAGGTAGGGAATGGGATTGGGGCTCCTAAAGTCTAGTACAAATAAAGTCTATTATGACACACCCTACCTACACACAGCCCAGTTAATTCTGAGTTCCCTATACCACTGACTGCAACAAGAGCTGAAAGTTCTCAACACCTGTGCAAACCATTCACCCTTCTGTTCCCAAAACCGAGGCAACCAAAATCAATATCCACTTGAAATTTAGGCTGTAATTTTTCTTAAACTTCCTTGTTTGAAATCCAAATGACTAGATGATCTGTACTGTATTCCTCCTTATCAATACAAAAGGCACAATGGCTCTAGTTGTTCATATAATCGCTCTTAGAAAGGTTTCTGGGCTTTCATTGGTCCCCTGCAACTTTTGGGAAAAGCACACCCATTTGTGTATCATTTCCATTTTTTGGAATGAAATGGTGATTCAGCTTTTTAAAAGTGATACTGTAGTTATTCTTTCCTCAGAAAAGACAAGTGATTCATGCATGATTTCAGCTTCACTTCTCTTTGCATAAAAAGAATGAGAAGACCTGTACTTTATTGTTCTCCATGTTAAACTTCATTGTGGCCTGGAGTCTGCCGAAAACTTCCTTCCGATCAGGCTTACAACTATGGGTTTATGAAACTGTTACTCTGTCTACCTGTCTTTGCTTGCCTGCAGAACTCTCTTTAGAACTTTCCTAGACCCCTCCCCACCCCCTACTGCCTGGCTTCTTCTTACAGTTTTGAAGACAACGCATGCACTCAGCCCATTCACCTGAGCAAAAAGTCTTCTTGCCCTAAGCATGTAAAGGAATGAATTTGACCTAAGTATTTAGTGGGTTTCTTTTTGAAAACATAGCAGCTTCTTTGACATTGTCAACATAAAGCAGAAGGCTGAATAAGAGATATACAAGCAGTTTAATAACAATGGCAAATAAAGACTCACTTTGGGTGGATTATCTACTCAGCAAGTTAGCTAACAGAGAATCCATCACTCCCTCCAACACACACGTTACAACGTCTCTTGATGAGATTATTTTTAAAGGCACAGGTGCCCACCTGTTTCAGTAATTTGAAGGTACTGTACTTGTAACCTGTCTAGACACAAAATATGCATAAGTATCTGGGGCAAAGGCACTGGACACAATATATTGTGACCACATCCCTAAGAATTACGTTGGTTTACTTGTTCATATGGTCTACATTTGTGATTCATGTTAACTTTATAATAGAATGTGAGACTCCTGTGTTCACAAACAGATGAACTAAAACACAGATCTAAATTAACATAAAAAAATCAAAAAACCTTTGGAACCAGTTGGTTCTTCCTTGTTTAGGGGAGCCAATTCCCTAGAAATGGGTGGGAATGAAGAAGAAACATCATCCCACCGCCCCCTCAACACTGGCCTGGGAAGCAGTACTAGTGCATCTGGAGAAGCAGTCTCCTGAGGCGCATTCTCTGTCAGCTCTGCACAGCCCTCAACCCAGAGCTGCGTCAGTCCCATGCAATCTAGCCCCACAGTAGAACTTGTGCCTGTCTTTATTATATTCAGTCAACTTAACTCTAACGTCAGTGTATGTGGCATGACAGAACGTACATGAAATGAATATTTGGCCAGTTGATTGAAACAAAAACAAACCAAAAAACGAACAACAACAACCTTCCGCTGTATAGTATTAAATTTTGAAGAAATAAAAACTGTTAAAGAAATACAGATTCTTTCCTTGAGTTTCCCACTTTCCTATCATAGAGTGAAGTTTCTCACTGAGAATCCATGTCATCATTCAGCTGTTTCTTCTGGCAAAGCCAGAGTCCAGAACAAAATCTTAGTGAAAAAGAAACCAATAAATTAGAGCTCTTTGTGAGCAATTTGCCGTTTGTTCTATTCTCTCTGCCTATTAAGATTCTTTATTTGCTTCACCAAGAGATTTCTGCTGACAAGTCTATCCATTTACTACTAGCCTAGATAAAATGCTAATAAACAAAATGTCAAAAAATGTATTCATACGACTTTCCCCCTTTTCATCAGGTCTGTTATTAAAGAGACCACAGAACTGAAGGTTAACAGCTGGTGAGTAAGGATGTTTTCTTTCCTACAGACTGGCCCCTACATTAGGCTGAAAACATTGTAGGAAAGAAGTATTTACAGTGCCCATGTTGCTCTCTTCATCTATGCAGGCACATATGGGAGAAAAACTGCAGAAATGCCCTTACTGAAAACTCCTATTGAATGATAAATTTTCTATAAGATTTTTAAAGCATCCTGTAGAATTCGATAGTTATTAGGAATGTAATGCTCTGCTAAATTCTAGAAAAAGATTATCATTCTTTATCAAAGTCTGTAAGTGTTGAGAGAAAACTCTATTGGACCCTATTTAATTCCCAGAGAACCATGCTCTTTCACACCCTCATCCTTCACTAATTCTACTGGACTTTCCTATAAGGTCGGTGTGAAGAGGCCATGAAGAAGAGAGTGGCTACTGCTTGATGGGGTAACCTGACCACATAGCCACCTTCCTGTGAATTCTGTGTGAGTGGAGTTCTGTGAAAAATAGAGTGCAGACTTGATCCATGGGTTGAATCGGGGATCAGCCACTCTATGCAGCATATTCCCCAAACCAATGGAATTGCTGCAAGAAAAAAGCTGCATTAGTTAGTATTTACACAGAAGAGGAGTCCTAGAATGATGACAGCAGAGATGGGACCAATGGCAGTATGGCAGTTAAGCAAGAGATGCTGTCATTGGCTGGACATGAGATGCCTATGAGGAGTGCTTAGGCACTCTGTATAGGACTCCTATATGTTTTCCTGTTGAGCTTGATGCAATATACATTTTGGAGACCATCATCACCTTCCCTTATTACAGTCCTATTGACATCTCTTTAAATAAGCACGCAGCAGAGCTACAATACTTAAAAACCTGTTGCAGGTAAGTTTCCCCTTCCTGTTCCTTTAAAATGGATGAGGAACATATAGTCCTTAGTGGTACCGAAAAGTTTTGTGCAACTAACAGGAAACCCCTTGTCCAGCAAAAGCTGCCAGCTGTCCTGATCTGATTTGCTAAATGTATCCAGAATGCAACGATGGAAAATGCAGCTTCTCTCAATTTCATACATGATGTTGAGCTCTGAGGATGGGAGGGGGAAGGAGGGAGAAGGGAACTGCTTTATTTATTTATGTATTTGACGTATGTGTTGTGAGCACCTCAGGTGAGGGGAAGCAAAAAAGCAATCCTGAGCGTTTCCATCCTGCTTGAACTCTAATAGAGACACCTACAATACAAAACAAAGGGACCCTCAGGGCACTTTTATACATTTATTATAAGGCAAAGATTAAAACAATTTTATGGAAATTAAAGATAATATGGAACATTTGTCTCACTCTCAGTCAAACAGTAACATGGAGCAATTCAACAAATAGTTTCACAGCTCGAGGCACACTGTATGGAAAATGATAAAACAGCTTGGGCTGAGGACAGCCTGATTGGCTGGGCACTGCTGGGTATGTATATTTCACAAAGAGCTGTATGAAAGGGGTCAGTTTTCACAGCACTATCATTCTAGGAGGAAAAAAATTCTCACAAGTTTTCACAGTAATTTTGAGAGAGAACAACCTAGACACCACCCTGAGATCCACATGCTTATTGTAAGACCAAATGGGAAAATACTAACGCTCTTTTCACTGTACCTCCCTGCCCCCCCGGTTTAACTCATGACAAAATGGCATTGCAGTCTTAAGCCTGTAGTGGTTTGTTTTTCTTTTATTCTTTCTGGCTGGTGGTCCCTTCCCCCATGCAGTAGCTGCTCTCTTCAGGCCTTCGTATTTTTTAAAAAGGTATGTTTAATTATAAAACTAGATTAGTGCTAAGCCATGCCTCCAATATAAAATGTTAATTAAAAAAAAAGATATATATGTCCTCCTCTACATCCAAAGAGTAAAAGAGAACACAGTCCTCCTTTCCACCCATGGAGTAAAATACTGTTCTAAGTGGTGATTGGATTAGAAGCTTCTCTTTTGAAGCACAATCTGTTCTGGTACCACCAGGCCCTGGCTTTTGATATTGATAAAGACAGACTGGAGCTAAAAGTAACTTTCATTTCTCACTAGCCTGAAACACCTTCCAGTTTAAATTTTAAAAAATGCATAAGATGGTAAAACATGAAAATTAAAGACATCCAACTCTTGGGAGAAGCCCACTTGGTAACTTCAGCTAGGTGAAGTTGAAGGGAGGAGAGAGCAAGTAACAAAGTAGTACCAAGGGCTTTACAGTGATACTGAAAACAGGAGTGCACCAAGAAAAAATAATCAACAAAAATAGTAGAAAAACAACAAATTCATATGGAGGGAAAGTTCATCTTTTTTATTACTTGCTTTTTCCCTTTCCCTGGGAACTATTTTTCACAGAGTCTGGACAGATTTAGAAAATACTGATAAAATAATTTTTAGGAAAATATCAATTAAAATATTCTCTGTTACAGTCATAACAATACATGAAGTCTGTGGGTAATTGAGTAATATTCTTTGAGGTGCACTAAAATACAAGGCTTTCATTATTACCTAATGACAATAATCATAAAGTGTCTTATTGTTTAATTACAGTTTTTGGAATGCTTAGGCAATAAAGCAGTCATTGTGAATTATAAAGCACATTTTAATGTTTGGCCAAACAATACAGCAGTTTATTGTCACTCAGAACTAGACTGTGATATCTTTATTCATGCTAAAGAGTATCTTATGTCACAAGTAGTCCCCTTGATGTCAATGAGAATACTTGCAGGTAAGGTACTTTTGTCCAAATAAAACAGTATCACAATCTGGCCCAGAATGAGGTTAAATGAGACCTGTCTTGTTAAAGGGCTCAAAAAGGAAGTCCTTTCCCCATCCTTTCTAAAATGTTTTGAATATAAGAATTCATTAGGATTTAGGGATTAGGTAACCACTGTCTACACACAAAAAATCTGCAAAAATTTTCATTAGTTCTTTTATTAGTTGGCAGCGAATACGCTAGCTGTGAACTTTTATGAAGCTATAAATATAAAGGACCTTCTGATACTGGTATGATGATAATTCTAAATTTCCTCTTTGCAGCTGCAGTTGATCCCCTGTATTTGGTAAAATCTCTCTTTTTGTGACTTAACAGAGAAAGTTGGCTCAACTACCGTATTGCCTTTGAGTACTTTGCAGGGAAGTTCATGAATTAAACCCACATGGCAACACAACTCCCCTCCCCACCTTTCCCTTAAGGTGGCTATAAAATGTCAGTAGAAACCAAAGCTGTTTATTTTACTTAACATTGGATTCTGTAAGTAAATGAGTTTCTAGTGGGGCTTAGTGCAAAGTACATCTTTGCAACCAGCTCCTTGACATTACTAAACTTTTATTAAAGTTGCCATAAATATTAAGTTAAAGCTTAGAAAGTGTAAATTTCATCTTGGAATGACAAGAATAAGAATATGCAGGTAAACCAACTAACTAGCTGGTAAACAGATTCACTGAAAAACTTCAATGTTTGGAATTGATCATGAAAAAAATATTCTGATACTTTACAAAACCCTCTCATTTCCCCCTGGACTTATCCTTTGGGCTTTAAAATGTAAGAGGAAGTTTTTGTCTACTTTTTACTGTATATTCCCAATTTCCTGTCACGTATTATAAATTATTCTGCTAGATCTCTGCCACTCTAGTTTTGCCTAAACACTGCCTGTCAATACATTCCATTTTCATTGCTGGATAAATACAAAAAGAGCCTATTTTTTCCTCTGGGTGGGTGACTGGGGAACGAGGCACAATTTGAGATATTTAAGGAATCTTATTACCTTAGCATCTAAGACCCAAAAATTGTAGCAGAAAAAAAATGTCCAGAATAAATGCTGTTTTCACAAGGAGCCCAGAAACCTTGCAACAGCAAACTTGCATGCTTGAGCCTGCACATACTATAACACTACCATATGGCTGACCTTCTGACTTGCGCTATTAGTTTGGTTTAATTTTATTTTTTTAATATTAAAGAGATCATACCAAAAAAAGGGGGAGAAAGACTGCAGTTCTAAAGGGTAACGCAGGGCTAAAGGTTATTTGTTTACCTCTACCTTCCCAGAGAGAAGTCCAGTGCTGCCAGGTGCTGAGTCCTCAACTCTCAACGAAATTAATGAGATGAAGTTGCTCAGCACCAGTGCAGGAGGTCCTCTGCTCTTCGCAGGATCGGGGCCAGAGAGAACAAGAAATATGATCTGGCTGCCCAGATGCCTGTGCCAGACCTCATCGTGTGATCAGCTGCATTTGAATGTTACATCTGCCCCAGAATAAACAGTCACTCCAAACCAGCTACCCCAATGGAAGCTATTGTGCAAAAATGTGAATCAATAATTAGAAAACCAATCATTTATCTGTAAATACAAGAAGCTGGATGCAATATCAAGATGCAGGGCACATTGATCCTGCTTGAAATTATGAAACAGGGTCAGGGTTAGCTTTGCAGAGTACACTAAAAGCTGTGTTATCTGGCATTTTATCAACTGGAGAGCTATATAAACTGGCATTTCTGATCTTCATCGAAAGTCTGGTTTATAGTCTGCTTGGCGCAGGGCTGGCAGGCTCCCTACCTGACTCCGTATGTTTCCCCGCAAGCAGCGGCGTGTCTCTGCTGCTCCTAGGTGGAGGAACAGCCCTGGGGGCTCCATGTGCTGCCCCAACCCCGCCCTGATCACTGGCTCTGCAGCTCCCATTGGCCGGAAACTGCAGCCAATGGGAGCTGCAGGGGCGATGCATGCGGGTGGAGACAGCACACAGAACCGCCTAGCCACACCTCCAGCTAGGAGCAGCAGGGACATGTCACTGCTTGCAGGGAGCTGCCCGAGGTGAGCGCCGCCCGGATCCGGCACCCTGAAAGCCATCCCGTGGCCCAACTCCTTGCCCTGAGCCCCCTCCCGCACCCAAACTCCCTCCCAGAGCTCGTGCTCCGCACCCCTTCCCATGACCCCAGCCCTGAGTCCCCTCCCGCACCCAAACTCTTAGTTAATCGGCACCCCCCATTCTCCCAACATGCCGGAAAACAAAACTTTTACTGTGCTCACTTATTACACTGATGGTGAGCACGACCCATCAGCTGGTCAGCTCTATCTTTGCAGCATTATTCTACAGTGGTCTGCAGAGTGAAATAGTTTGTCGCGCAAGGAGTAGACGACTGGATGTTGTGACGACGACTAATAGGAAATGAGAGGGGTTCTCTTATCAAGTGGTCCACAAAATAAAAAGTTGAAGAACCATTATTTCTGTCATTTTAATAAATCAAGAAATGCATAACACCACAATACAAGAGGCTTCCCAAAATTTCCTGGGAAATAATTCAGTTATAAGATGCCTAAAAGCATATTATTAGTGAACAGAGATTTACTAGATGGCCCCAATAGGTCTGCTTTAATTAAAAATAATGTCACACTTACAGAAACTAATCCAGGTGCACAGATGCCACCATTAGTCTTTTTTGTGGTGTTAGCCCTACCAGATTCAAGAAGTGCAAATATATAACTTAGAAACCCAATTAAGGCATTAGAAGTAAACTCCATAAAAAAAAAATCAGCTTTAACAATAAACTTAGCCATTTTAAATATAATACCGCACTAGCAAGCAATACTACCTTGAATAATTCAGCAAACTGTAACGCAAGACGAGATGAGAGGAATGAGAAAGTGCAATTGCTATTTTCATTATTATTTTGGCATCTTATTGGCAGTCAGAATTGGACAAAAGTAGTAATGTGTAAGAGCAAAACGACTTCTTGGCTTGATTCCTTCATCCCTACATACTTCAGAGTTTTATTTATGGCTAAATTGAAGCTGGATGTCAAAGCTGGGTCCCTCAGAACAAAATCTTAATAATTAACTGGCAAAACTGAACATGATCGTTTCTGACACACCTACACTGGTAATTATTGCTTTGAGGCCATTTACTAATGAAATTAATGTATTCATTGCCCTAACAAATTAGCATAACTCATACATAATGCCCCACATTTCAAGACCTTGCTAGAAAAACAACACTTAATACCGCAGAATGAAATGGCAAGGGCATTACATGGAGATAGTATTCACTGAATTCCATGTTAAAAACCACAATGGCTAAGTGTTCATTATAATGCAAAATGTAAACAAAATGTGAGTATTAAAACTATTAATAGTGTAGTCAAGAGTGTACAATTGATTATTATCTGTGCACTTCAAATAAGCACATATTACAATAGCCGTAACCATGGAATCTAATTAACTGGCTACTTTTAGCGATACAAAGTATGAAAAGAAGGCTTTGTAGAAGCAGCTTCTTCTTCTCTGTCATATGGATAATGAATACAGTGTAGCTCAGTGGTTCTCAAACTTTTTTACTGGTTACCCCTTTCACATAGCAAGCCTCTGAGTGCGACCCCCCCCTTATAAATTAAAACACGTTTTTATATATTTAACACCATTATAAATGCTGGAGGCAAAGAGGGGTTTGGGGGGGAGGCTGACAGCTCGCGACCCCCATTAATAGCCTCGTGACCCCTTGAGGGGTCCCGAGCCTGCTTGAGAACCCCAGTGTAGCTGCTGCTGTTTCTCCAATTTGCTAGCCAAACACATACAGTAGGGCAATATTTAGAGATGTCTACAGCAGTCAGAGGGTTAAGCAATGCTAAAAAAAAATTCTTCACATTTTAAATGGCAAGCTTCTTGCTTTGATTTGGAGGATGGGTATTGTGCCATGCGCTTTCCAGTTTAAAAGCTTCTAAGGAGAAGATGGAGACAGAAAATGTGATAGGATGGCAGGAATCTAGGACTGAATCATCAGCTGCCCTGAGCACACATTTGGCACAGATGAAGGGAAGCAAAAGTGACTGTAACAGACCTTTCGGCCTCCCCAACCCTGGGTGTGGCTGGGAGCTGAACCAGCCCCTCATGCAAGTTAGAACAGTCACAAGGCTACTTTAACTTATGCCATCTTAGGGTCCATTTTACCACCTCAGGAGCACTGGAGAGCAGTGCACTCTTGCCATATCTCCTCTTTCCCCCATGGCAGCCAGACACACAACAGAACACAGGAATTGCCATACTGGGTCAGACCAGGGCAGTATCAGCTGCTCCAGAGGAAGGTGCAAAAACTTCACAGTGGAAGATTATGGAATAACCAATTTATAAGTGACATTTTTTGCAAACCACATCAGTTAGTCCCAGACCCTCAAAAGTACATAAGCATTAATGTCCATTAATTTCAATGGAAGTTAAGAGACTAAATACTTTTGAGGACCTAGGCTTTAGTGCCTGGCTCATGCCCAGAGCCACGAGGGCTAATATCCCTAATTTATTTTCTTTTTTATCTTATCCAGTCTATTTATGGAGTCTCTCATTATCCATTCAAATGTCTTACCTTTTTTTGAATCCTGTGCTCTTGGCTTCCATGATGTCTTGTGGCCATGAGTTCTATGTGTTGCATAAACAAAGTATTGCATTTTATGCGTTTTAAATTTGTTGCCTGTCAGTTTCATTAAATGTCCCTTTCTAAATTATCTTCTCTATGCAATTCATCATCATTCTGCATATACCTTTCTCCACTTTGATCTAAGCAGTCTGAATCTTTCCAATCTCTCCTCATATGGAAGTCTTTCCATTACTCATTTTTGTTGCCCTTCTTTGGACTACTTTTATTTCTACAATATCTTTTTTTTTAAATTATAATGCTACTGAAACTGAAGACAGTGGGGCAGATTTTCCAGCCTGTTAAATCTGCTTAACACCACTCAAATGGCACAATCAGACCTATAACTGGCTTAAACCAGCTGGTGGTAGATTCCTCCAGTGTTAGGGAATTCTTAAGTGGCACAGTTTTTGTACAATCTCTCCCCTGAAGACATGGAACTTAATTATATTGTGGCCACTATTGCTGACTGTATTTACTCTTGAACCAACGCCTGTGTGTAATTTAGGACTAAAATGAGAATACTTTCCTCTTGTGTGTTCTAGAATTAGCTGGTCCAAGAAACAATCATTTGAGTGTCAAGAAATTGCTTCTCTAAACTTTGCCCTGATGTGACATATAACCAATTTACATGAGGGTAGCTGAAACCCATTACAGCTTTGTTAGACTGAGGTATCCCTTTGATCTCCCTCACAACAGCACATTCAGGGCCTGATTCTCATTTACACCAATGCCCTTTTATACTCTGGCAATAGTTATGTGTAATGCCAAAGCAGTGGAAGGGGACCTTAGTGTAAATGAGAATCAGGCCCTCAATATCATTTTTTCGACCAGGAGACAGGTAGTATAATCTATCACTATATTTTTGTACACTTATGTCTTGGGATGCTGTTATTTATTTTGGTTTAAAAATAACTCCAGACCAAGGGGCACTCATCCAAAGCTCTGTGCAAGCTTGACATGTATTTAAGACCACAATACTAAAGGAATGACAACATAAGTTGTAGCCAAACTACGGAATGTCTCTCTCCACTCAGAAACGTTCTCCCATTAGATTCTATGAAATCTTTAGATGCAGCACTACTCCCTTATCCCTAAGACCTATTCTGCATAATTTATAGGCTGGTATTATAGTACTCCATTGATTCATCCGCTCTGTCCTAGGTTATAACCGTGTATTACAATATTCCATTCATTCCACTATGTTTCAGTTATGCATATTATATCAAGGTGCTCATCTTCCATTGCCAGGCATTCTAGTTCACCTATTTTTGCTTTTTAAGGTCCTCTCATTGGCAGACAGAAATTTATATATTTTATTTTTGGCTGCATGCCTACGTTTAATTCCTTTCTCTGACACGGTTACTTTCCTGAAATATGCCTCCGGGACCTGTCCTCCTCCCATTCGACTATAATTTCTGTCCTATCATTTACTACTGGATACAGAGTTACCTTTGTATTACTGACATCCCTAGCAGATGTCTTCATACAACCTGAGGGATCCCCAGCACCTGTAAGCTTTCCCCCTGGTTCTAAGTAATCCCCCAAAATGTGTGTCAGTTTTCTGTCTCATCTGGTTCCAGTTTGGTTAGGTGGAGCTTATTTCTTCTCTATAGGCTTTTTTCACCTTCTTATCTATACCTGGAGACCCTGAAGTTCTCTGGCCCAGCATATGAAAAATGGAAACATTTAACAGAAAGCTACCATGAAAAGCAGTTAATTTATTCATCTAAATTTAGGTTCTAGAACTTTTCACATTCATCTCCTCATATCATTGGTACCAGTGTGTACTATGATCATTGGTCCCTCTCCAATGCTCACTACAAATCATGACTCATGAGATCTGACACCTTCACACCTACTGGGCAAATCTCTCTCTCTCTCTCTCTCTCTCTCTCTCACACACACACACACACACACACACACACCACCTTCAAAAAGGAAACAAAAATACTATGTTGTTCTAAAATTACCATGTTATTTCCCATATTGGGAGCATACACTGCAGTGAGGCACACAATATTATGGTAAATGTTTTCTTTTGTTTAAATGATGTGTGTGTAAGTTGTTTCTTTAATGCAGCAGTGACTGCTGCTTTTTATTTTTATTTTGGTGGCGGAGGAAAGAGAGAGAAGGGCATGTCTCAAAGCCAGCCCAGACAATGGTAAAAGAGTTGTTACTGCTCTGCAGAGAGGAAGCTTCCATATAAGGAACCTCCAGCTGAGACAGACCTCCTGGAAGAGTGGAAAAGTCAAGCAGCCTGAAAGTGCAGAAATCCAGAGGGAAGAGACACAGCAGTGTAGAACTAGTGATGGCTAAACCTCTTCCAGATGTTTGGTTCAGATGCTTATCTTAAACTTTTGAGAACAGAAAATCTTTTGAGGACCTCTGAACATAGTCTGTCCCTGTTATGGAGGGGAGGGCATTCCCCTTCCTATCCTGCAGCAGCAGAAGCACACTTCCAGGGAGGCTTAGCAGGTCTAGACTCCACCCAAACTTCTGTGGGAAGAAATTCAGCCCCACCAGTAATAACCTCGGGAATGGTGCTCTGACTTCTCACTATTCTATCACGTTTCTTGATTAGGTGGCTGTGACACATGCACACCCCCACTGCACCCTCAACAATGTTCTTCTTGGGAGTGATAACTCCATTGCCCTCCTCCCTAAAACAGCGAGTAACCAGACTAGGCCACTGAGGCTACTTTTGGATTTTGTGCCTCTGGACTTTTCGTGGGATGGTGCAGAAGACAATAGTGTGCATGTGATCAGCAGAACTGGACTGAAGAGAACAGCCTGTCCTCTGGGTCCTTACTATCAGGAAACCCCAGGACTGTGGTAGTAGGCTGCCAGCTACAGATAGTGAAGGAGGAGGAACAAGAAGGGAGGGAGGAGTTAACTGAATTTTCTCAAGCTCTGAAAAAGATCTGAGTTCAGTCCAAGGGAAGAGCGACAGATTCAGTGGAATGGTTCTTATTTTTCCACCCACAGTAAGAATTTGAGGATTTAATAGAGACTCTTTTGGTGGGAAGGACTTTGTGTAAGAAAGCTCTTCAAGAGCTTTAAATTGCAATGGGGCACAGATACTTAGCAGGTGGAAGTCAGCATAACTGTATTAAGTTCAGTGGAGCTACGCTGATTTCCAGCAGCTGAGGATCTGGCACAGTGCATTTAGTAGTGCTCGCAACCTGGCCTGGACAGCAGCAGCCCTGTTAGAGGAGTTCACTTTGGGAGAGCCACAGCAGACAGCAGCGTCCTCACATGCAACTGGAGGGGTTAGCTCCTCATAGCTGGAGGAACTCTGAGTGACCTTAAAGGCCGTACATACAAGTCTTGTCTGCAAAACCCGTGAGAACTTTTCCTGCTATGATTCTAAACTTTACAAAGTTAGATTCTCACAGAGTTATATAACCCTGTGTGGTAGTTAATGAAGTGCTGGATGTTAGAAAAATAACTGCAATGTTATTTTGCCCCTGGTATGCTTTGCCTTATAAGGCTTAAACCTAGAGCTAATTCACTTGTGTTTTGTGATCTCTATCATGCTGTAATAATAATACTTAGCACTTTATAGCACTTTTCACTTATAAAAAGTGCTTTACAAACATTATCTAATTATTAATCTTCACAACAGCTCTGTGACATAGGTATATAGGTCAACTTAATGTTCTGTTTTAATAAACTACTAGCACTTTAGTAAATTGCAAAATACAAAAACATTAAATTCACTTAAAAGAAACAAAGTTAGTGAACAAATTGCATTCCTCTGTTGCATTCTAGATGGGTAATACACAGAGCAAACTGTCATAGTTATTACCAACTCTGAGGCTTACAGAAAACCATAATCTATGTAACTAATAGTTCAATTCAATATTTAAGAAAGGCCTGTTTCCTACAGATATTGAAATTCAGTTTTTAGTGACAATTTTTATTTTTTCTTCACATTACTATTATGATTTGTTCTTTGTATTACCATAACACCTGGGAGCCATAGTCATGAACCAGGGTCCAATTGTGCTATACAAGCACAGAACAAGACCCCCTGCCCCAAAGAGTTTACAATCCAAATATAAGACGAGACAATAGATGGCCAGACAGACAGGAAAGCACAAGGAAACAATGAGAGAATTGGTCACCGTGGGAAGCAGTAGTTATTGTCATTGGGTGGAGTCTGGCTGTCTACACATACACACACTCGCAGCATTTTATGCAATTGTGCATGCTGCACCACCCCCATTTGGATTAGATAGTCTGCTACTCCAAAACACTGTCTGATTTGCAGGCTGGTGCAGAAGGATGAGACAGAAGGCCCTGTCTACTTCCTGTCATCTCTGTAGTGATATGCACATGATGAGGCTTCTGCAGTTTCTGGCCATTGTGTGGAGAACGTTCCTTTTTCACTTCAGCTCCCCACATTCACCCATGCTAGGGCAGGTCACAATCTGGTCTATAAAACTCCCTGTACTACTGTATTACAGACAAAAAACCTACATTAAAATAACATTAACGTTTCAAAGTCAACCACTTAAAGGTTAGGAAATGCCAGGATTAAGGTTAGATGTGCGACCTTAATTTGTATCCCTTGTATATATGCATTATGATACCGTTTTTAATTACACAATCGTACTATTTATTCCACAGCACTCCTGCCTCTTTCAGTGCACAGGATGGACCATGGCATGGGAGGTATATCAGGTTTGGGTAGTGAAGAAGATTGATGTCTCTAGGACCACCGCTCTGTTTGTTGCAGAAATTGGAAGCTGTTGTAGTTAGTGGCAGGGGATTGAAAGAAGAAAGGTTAAAGCAGCTGAATAGTACTCTGAATAGAGAACTGGATTCTACCCCACCTCTGCAACAGAGTTCCTGTGATGCTTGGAAAGTCACTTATACTTTTCACAGGTGGTCACTACTTGTGTGTTCCTCATTTTCTGGGTACCTGACTTGAGATGCTGGGTTCTGACCTGCAGAAGTGCTGAGCAAATGGGAGGAGTAATCATTCTGAGTCCTGTGAAAAAATCAGGTCCCAGGCATCTCCAATGGGCACTTTTGAGCTTAATCTCGGTGTCTCAGCTCCTCATCTGTAAAATGGGGATAAGATCTCATCTCACCTCACAGGGGTATATGAAAATAAATTTATGAATATTTATGAAGCACTCATACTACAGTGATTTGCACCAGAGAAACACCTATAAAGAAATTAGTAGTTCTGTCCTTACACAGCAGGGTTTGACTAGTGTACAGTAAATAAGGCTTGGGACCACACACTGAACAACGAGGAGAAAACAGAATACTGAATAGCTGCTCACTATGTGAGCTTCATCCATTTGGTGGACTGATTGAAGCAAGGGTCCTGTGGGAAAAATAGAATGAGATTGTGTAATTACAGACTGTATCCTAATGCATACACACAAGGGGGCCACACAAGCAACTTAAAATCTGGCATTTCCTAACTTTTGAATGCTTAACATTGCAATCTTAATAATGTCATTTTAATGTTGTTTTGGAGTGTAATTTCCTAAGTTTTAAAAAATACAAACTGAAAAAACAAAAATTCCATCGTGTGCCATCATAATGATGGCCACATAGTACATTATCAGCAAGCTTGGAACGTTTAGGTCCACTGCACAGACTTCTGCCAGTTAAGCTAATGGAGTAACCGATAGCAGTAGTAGGTTGTCATCTTCTATGTGGCACTAGAAAAGGATGAGACACACTTTGCTAGTGGGTTGCACAGATACTTCTGACAGTAGAAGAATGGCGAGACTCAGTAATCTTGGGTTCTATTCCATCCTCTGAGACGGAGTGTTCTCTAGTGGTCACCTGTCATTTTATCCATTCCCCACTAAGTTTGGCCCAAAACGTTCTGTCTCCTCCAACCTGCCCCTGTCTCAGTCCTGCCTCTTACCCATCCTTGGCTCTTTGTCCCAGTACCAGTCTCCTTAACCAGTAACACACTGCCTCTCCAGATCATCTCCCCTTCTCCCAGTCTAATCCCATTATCCTTGTCAGCAAGTCCCCTTGGCTCCTCGTCTGATCTGTCTGCTCTTCCCACCAACTGGCTCCCCAGTCCCCCACTCAATCTGTTTCCTTCCCTACTCTCAGTCTCCTTGCCCAGCTCAACCAGTACCATTCTCATCTACTTTCCCAGCTGCCCAGCCAGTCTCAGTTTCCCCCTCAACTCACAGTCCCAGTTTCTGTCTTCTCTCCCATGGTCAGCCTCCAGTTCCAGTCTCCCGGTCACAAAGACCACTCTCTACCAAATTTCAAGTTCTTCTCTAAAGCATGGGGGCAATCTAGCTTCTCAAAGAGAAAGTCACCAGAATTAACATGGGCAATCACCATATTTTTTCCTAGCCTCATTCCAAGAAACTGCTACACCATTTGGCTGAAAAAATTCTAGACTAATTCTCCTTGAGGCAGTTACCCATCATGAAAAATTTCAGCCCAAATGGTTAAACTTTGTCAAAATAAGCAACTGTAAATGATCTTATAATGGGAAATGTCAGGCAACCTTAATAGGTGGTGCCGCCAGATCCATCTACAATATGTATACATGAATATACCATTTTATGTTGTGTTTTTATCTGCTGTGCAGTTTAATTTAATCATCTGATAACATCAAGCCTTCTTTAACCCAGAATTTTCCATTTCTCACTCACATTCACACTCTCCACTATTTTTTATATGGAAAGAATGATGTATCCCAGTGGGGCTATTGGACAATCAAGGTGCTAACGGAGTACTCAAGGAAGACAAGAGCGTTGCAGAGAAGCTAAACAAATTCTTTGCCTCAGCCTTCACTGCAGAGGATGGTGAGGGAGATTCCTACACCTGAGCCATTCTTTTTAGGTGACAAATCTGGAGTACTGTCCCAGATTGAGATGCCAATAGAGGAGGTTTTAGAACAAATTGACAAATTAAACAGTAATAAGTCACCGGGATCAGATGGTATGCAACCAAGGGCTGGTCCACACTACCCACCTAATTCGGCGGGTAGAGATCGATCTTCTGGGATCGATTTATCGCGTCTCATCTGGACGCGATAGATCGATCCCAGAAGCGCTCCCCCGTCGACTGCGGAACTCCTGCTCGCCGAGAGGAGGAAGCGCTGTCGACGGGGGAGCCTGCCTGCGCCGCGTGGACCCGAAGTAGGTACTTTTAGTTCGATATAGGAAACGTCGACTTCAGCTACGCTATTCTCGTAGCTGAAGTTGCGTTTCCTATATCGATCCCCCGCCCCAGTGTGGACCAGCCCCAAGAGTGTTAAAGGAACTCAAATATGAAATTGTAGAACTACTAACTGTGGTATGTAATCTGCCACATAAATCAGCCTCTGTACCAGATGACTGGAGGATAGCTAATCTTACACCGATTTTTTTTAAAAGGCTCTACAGGTGATCCTGGCAACCACATGCTGGTAAGCCTAACCTCAGTATCAGGCAAATTGGTTGTAACTATAGCAAAGAGCAGAATTATCAGACACATAAATGAACACAATATGTTGGGGGAAGAGTCAACATGGCTTTTTAAAAGATAAATCATGCATCACTAATCTATTAGAATTCTTTGAGGGGTCAACAAACATGTGGACAGGTGATCCAGTGAATATAGTGTACTTGGACTTTCAGAAAGCCTTTGACAAGTTCCCATACCAAAGGCTCATAAGAAAAGTAAGGAGTTATGGGGGTAAGAGGAAAGGTCCTCTCATGCATCAATAATTGGTTAAAAAAAAAAGGAAACAAAGGGTAGGAATAAACGGTTAGTTTTCACAGTGGAGAGAGGTAAATAACCGACTCCTCCAAGGCTCCATACTGGACCACTGCTGTTCAACATATTCATAAATGATCTGGAGAAAGGCATAAACACTGAGGTTCCAAAGTTTATAGACAATACAAAATTATTCAAGCTAGTTAAATCCAATGCTGATTGCAAAAAGTTACAAAGAGATCTCCCAAACTGGGTGACTGGGCAACAAAATGGCAGATGAAATTCAATGCTAATAAATGCAAAGTAATGAACATTGGAAAACAGTCCCAACTATCCATAGAAAATGATGGGATCTAAATTAGCTGTTTCCAAGTTTTCAAGCTTTTTCTTGAGTGGTATCATAGTGGGCAGTTCTCTGAAAACATCTGCTCAAATTGCAGTGGCAGTCAAAAAAGCTAACAGAATGTTAGGAACCATTAGGAAAGGGATAGATAATAAGACAGAAAACATCATAATGCCACTATATAAATCCATGGTACACCCACAACGAATACTGCATGCCGTTCTGGTCATCAGTCATGGGGTGCAGCCCTCATCAACAGACCGGTGCCTCCTCCCGCTCATGTTGGGGATTAGTTTGAGGCCAATGCCCACATCTGCAGTCTTCAGACCGGCACTCTGTCTCTGTTCCTGCGTATGGCTCCTCTCTCAGCTCCCAGGACCGCAGCATCCTCTTCTCGACTCAGCCCTCTGGCTAGGTCATCGTCTGTGTTTTCCCCTTCCGTGGAGGGAGGAACATATCTCTGTCCAACAGTCTAGCCATTTCCACAGTGACAAGTGGGTGGGACCCAAGCCTGCCTACTACTCCAGGCCCCAACCCAGGACCCTGTACATAGCAGTCTCCTGCTGCTCCTCTGTAACTTCAGTCAATGCTGCTCTGTTTCTCTGGGCTAATTCCCCATGGCCACAGCACCTTCTTTGCCCTTATCTCAGGGCCCCAGCTGCTCAGTACCAGGAACCAGCCACTGCTCTGTCCAAAGTGCTTACAGTTCTCTCAGCCCTCCAGGGATGCAGTCCTTACTTGCTGGGCTCCCATCAGAAAGTGACCTAGTCTGCCCTGCAGTTCTCTTTTTTATGGACCTGCTGGGATCTGATTGGCTATTCCTCGCAGCCTCTCTCCTATTGGCTGCTTCCTGTGCAACCTCCCTAGCACCATTAACTCTTTCTCTGCCAGAGTGGGATGGTTGCCCCATCACATCACCCCATCTCAAAAAAAAAGATATATTAGAATTGGTAAAAACACAGAGAAGGTCAACGAAAATGATTAGGGGTATGGAACAGCTTCCATACAAGGAGAGCTTAAGAAGACTAGGATTGTTCAGATTAGGGGGATGATAGAGCACTATACAATCATGAATGGTGTGGAGAAAGTGAATAAGGAAGTGTTATTGATCTCTTCACATAACACAAGAACCAAAGGTCAGCCAATGACATTAATAGGCAGAAAATTTAAAACAAACATAAGGAAGTTCTTCACACAACACATAGTCAACCTATGGAACTCATTGCCAGGGGATGCTGTGAAGGCCAAAGTATAACTGGGTTAAAAAAAAATGGATAAGCTCATGGAGTATAGGTCCATCAATGACTATTAGCCAAGATGGTCAGCGATGCAACCCATGCTCTGCTTGTCCCTAAAACTCTGACTGCCAGAAGCTGGGACTGGATGACAGGGAATGGATCACTCAGTAATTGCCCTGTTCTGTTCATTCCCTCTAAAGCACTGGCCACTGTCAGAAAACAGGATATTGGGCTAGATAGACCATTGGTCTGATCCAGTATAGCCATTCTTATGATCTTATTTCTTAGCCCAATTTTATTTAAATAATATACAGATGAATAAACACAATGGCATCCAAGATAGATATGTCAGGTGAGGTAAACATTCTAAAAAAGAATGAACCCTTGGAGCCATGCCCTCCAAATACCATTACCTGTAACTGTCACAATGATTGTTTCACTCGATGTAACCAAGAAAGGAGCCTTTGATGGCTTCTGAATAGCAAAACACCTACTGCCAGTTAGTGTGAAGTAACAGGGGGATTTAATAAATACTATGCACCAGAAAGCTGCATTTCATAGCTGTGATACTGAGGCCATTACTTATATTTTTAAAATGTGAGAGAAAATGCTATTGGATATTTTACAGCATTTTATACAGTAGGTTGGCATAATGTGAATGAATTGGATGCTCAGTGGCTGAGACATCAGACGTCAAAACACTGAGCTGTTCATAAGTATCTGGAGCTAAAATTGCAATAGCAAAAATCATCTACAAAAAGCTGATTTGATAAAAATAGAAGTGCACTGCAGAGGGGTATTCTGTATATGATTTTTTGAAAAAATCTGTTAAAATGTGATATTATTCAAGCTTATAGAATACAACACAAGAAAACTTCAAGTCTGTACATCCATTTCAAGGGTGCTATGACTTCAGAAACCACTTGAGCTTTGTTTTCCCCCTATATTTAGCATAATCAGAACTCCTTCATGTGTACATCTCAGCCACCTGCTTTTTAACTGTGGGTTGCTTGGAACCTGCCCCCTACAGGGCTCCTGGAACTTTACTGGGGAGTCACAGGCTTACCTCACTTTTGTATTGTACTTTCCTTGCTCCTATTTTTTGTTTTGAGCTATCAACATTTTTTATTGCTCTGAACCAGTTCCTAAGTGCAGTCACCCTGACCCTTCATGTAAGATTTCTTTCTTCCTTCCCTTTGGCTGGATTCACTCAGGACTACTGTTTACAAAAAAGAGGGAGGGATGGAGAACAATAGCAATAAGCTCCTTTCCTTTGAGGTTTGTAGATGCAGCACCTGGTTTCTGATTCCAAGTTCCATTATACAAGGGCTCAACTAAAAACTGTTGGTTTATGGAGCCCTGATTGAAGTCTATAACCTGCTATGCAGAATGATGAGGGAATGAGGGGGGGATTTGAGAAATGACTGAGTCTGTATTAATGGAGATCCAGGTCCAAATTCATCAATTATAGCTGACTGGTCCATAACAAAGGGCTCCAGGGGGGCAAAAACTCCATTCTATCTAGGTCAGGGATAGGCAACCTATGGCACACGTGCCAAAGGCGGCACATGAGTTGATTTTCAGTGGCACTCACACTGCCCGGGTCCTGGCCACTGGTCCAGGGGCCTCTGCATTTTAATTTAATTTTAAATGAAGCTTCTTAAACATTTTAAAAACCTTGTTTACTTTAAATACAACAATAGTTTAGTTATATATTATAGACTTATAGAAAGAGACCTAAAAACGTTAAAATGTATTACTGGCATGCAAAACCTTAAATTAGAGTGAATAAATGAAGACTCGGCACACCACTTCTGAAAGGTTGCCGAACCCTGATCTAGGTACTTATGTGGTCCTCATCATAATATCTGATACTGCAGAAGCAGAGTAGATGGCAGGCAGGTAGGCTGAAGGACTGCAACGCTAGTCCACTGGGGTTGGGATCATAACATGCCCCAAAACTGAACCCGTATGTTGTGAGGGAGAGATCAAGGTACCTGGAGGATTCAGCGCCTGAGGAACTCCTGCCGCACACCCTGGTGTAAATCACTGGGGAAGGCGGAGGTGAAATACCTTCTGCTCTTCCCCTGGAATAAATGCCCCCTTGGCACAATAACCATCACTGGTGCAGGAAGATACAGTTTTCACCTTCTTGTGCTAGCTGGAGCACATTTATTCCCAAGTGTCCAGCTACTGTGAAGCTTAAAAAGATAATGGATTTATCATGCTATTGCTAAAATGGAAACAACTCTAGAAGGATTAAAATGATGGGCAATTTACCTCTACTCTTGCCACAACTCACTATACCATTTACGCATTCAAAGTGGCTTCATCGTTTTCAACTTGGATACATACATTCTGATGCATCCCTATCCTGGATGCAGTGCAATATTCCTTATGCCATACATAATAGTGCCTTGTTTGATCCTGAGTGGAATCGGGGATAGAGGACTCTCAGACATCTGGGCGCCAAATACACAGGGCTGCATGTGGCTGAACTGAAAAGAAGCAAAGCCACTTTAGAGCAACACCTGGGAGAGTGAGGAATTGGCTGGGGGTAGGAATGATGTGCGGGAGGGCAAAAGATAATGGTAGCTATGGTTTATGTGACACACATGAAAGGGTTAATTAGTATAATTGCAAGAGGCTAGTAACAGTGTCACATCCCAAAGATATGCTTGATCCAATTGATTTCAATGGAAGCACCTCAGAGAATTGGGCCGGACATGAACATTCAATGAGAGTTTATTCCAGTGATACAAATGCACCTGTATTACTTTGTGGAATTCTACCACTGCTGTTTGTCTATGATAGAAGGAGGCAGACTGGAGTGGATAGCAGCAGCATGCACATCCACAAAAGGTAGGGGGTCTCATCAAGAACTGTAGCAAAGGAAAGAGATCAGATCACAGTATATCGTGTGTGTTGGGATAACAGTTAAAGACCTGCAGGCTTGTCCTTTGGCAGAGAGAGGATGGAGGGAGAGTGGTCACAACGTTAATTACATTTTTAATATGGATGCATGGACTGGAAATATTCAAGAACCATTGAGTATAGTACACATATACCGTATATTTAGACATGCAGTTCAGTACACACATAGGCAAATACTTAGACTACAATCCCTTTCACACGAGGGTTATAAATTGTTAATTTCCTCCATTAATCCAGTACTTTTTGAAAACATGGAAAGAACAGTTGAGTGACTTACCTCAGCTGTACATACTTTGCATCTTGCTCTATCTTGATTATCAGAACTCTAAGAGAAAAACAGTCATTTAGTAAGAAAACTGATTAAAATTATATTGACCAGGAAAATAAATATAAAACATATTAGCATCTCCCTGGCAGAATTAAAGAACAACAGGGCCAAATCAATTATGAAAAGTGAATGCTTTGTTACTCCAGAATCTGGTTCACATTTGATAATTTGCACCTTTCTTGCATTTATAGTTTTTATTTTATGCAAACACTCTTAAATACTCCTCAAGTCAATAAGGCACAAAAAGATAAGCCTGAAACTCACTATGGACAATCAGCTTAAACTGGGGCTCAAGATCGTGGAGCCTCTCTGAGCCTTTAGAAATAATCAAGGTTTATGGTGTTTAACCATCATTCTCAGGAGAAAATATATATTATGCAGCTTTGGTGAGATAAAGCCCTCAAAAAAGCATCACGTATTTTTGTAGTACTCGATAGGACTTTGGAGGGAAAAATGATTATCCTTCACAAACAATGGCTTTAGAAACCCCCATCATGAACCCAAGATGTACACATAGAACAAAGCCCAGACATGTCAGCCCACTCAAGTGTAAAACCTGCTTACAGTTTGATCAGCAATGGAGCAGGTTAAACATGTTAGAAAATACTGTTCAAGGCCACTGCCTCTCTCACTAAAACTGAAAAACTGGGCACAAAAAGGCAATGCATTGTACGTCATCTGGTCAGGAGTATTACTATTAAAAGTTCTACATGGTGAGCAAAAAGTGGTGCTGTAGCAAAAGTCTGTTGTGTATGTCTTTTTTAGATTCTGACCATTCCGTGACCTACCTGAGTGCATCACTGTAGTTCTGGACCAACAGAGACATTTCCTTCTGGCCATGAGCTAGACGGGGAGTCATGTCCTCTGTGAATGTTATACTCAAAAAATGTTCCTGTGGTCAGTGAACCCTGGATCTGTGGGGTGTATGTCTCTCTGTTGGCACAATAGTTGCCATACCAGTGTCACAACTAGGGGTTCATGCTCCATGTAAGTCTACTTCCCATTTTAAAAAATAATCAGTCTTAGCTTCCAGTCCTTGCAGGTGATGAACAGCTCCTCAGGGGTGATGAACACCCTCAGTTCCCACTGACTTCACCGGGAGATGTGAGAGCTCAGCAACCCTCAGGCAGTGCTACGATCCTGGCAAGGCTGAGCCCATTCATCTAACTACGAAAAGAAGTTTGAATTTCCTCTCCCCATGAAGGACTGAAACAATGTCAAATTTAAACCTGGATAGTTTACATACAATCTTGCTCTTTCCTTTTGTGAATCAGATGAGAGATGACCCAAAATACAACCAGAAATCAAGAGAAAGAAATGAATGTGTATGCTAGAGAGAAAGAGAGCCTTCCTGCGGTTTAAAATAGTCTCATCATAGTGGTATCCTTCCTATGGTGCCATTTTACTGGTGATTTTCTTGTTTCATCAACATTCTCATGCCATTTCATAGATTCTTGTTAACTTCAGTCCATTTGTAGTATTTATATTGGAGATGTTCATCTCTTTGAATATTAGTGGCCACCCTTAAAACCTTGCAAATTTTGCCTTATTGCATGTAATCGCTGTTCAATAATAGAACATTCATGACTGATTTCTGAAGTGGAGCCCCAAAAGAAGGCATAGGAGTGATGAGTGATCTAACAAAGGGGAAGACCACCTCACATTCCCCCTTAAATCACGGAAATGACTAACTGCCGGTGGATCTGAGAAAGGATTCCATTAAATATTCCTGTTACTCAGGAAGCTTCTCTTTGTACATCAGTAACAAACAAACAGAAGGTTTTTGAAAGAGCGGCACACTGGAGACCCTGGCAGTTCTCAGAAGGAGGTGGGTTTGCCTGTGTCTCACAGGGCTGAAGTCTGAGATCTAGGAAGTTCCAGCCTGTCTCGCACTAGGGAGCGGAGACCCAAGAGCAATATGGAACCTTTGGAGATAATCTAGTGTGCGTTCAAGTGGACTTTCTGTTGGTTTCTCCAAGCAGCTTCTGAGGCATTTAAGCAGGGGACTCTTTAGTTAAAAAGACCACAAAAGGGGAGACGTGAACAACAGGCTGTGAAATACTGAAGATGAGGGGTTTAAGGCATGTTTTTCCTGAATAAAACACTAAGATGGACAGAAATGAACTGAAACCACTTAAGAGTTATGAAGTCTCTCTCTCTCTCTCTCTCTCTCTCCCTGTTAATTTTTTCTAATACTTGACCTTGTTGTTCAGTTATCTCACAGGCCAGTATTCCAATATCTACCTGTTTCTAACCATGACTTCTGTACAAAACTTTCAGTGTTTTAAAAAAATTGGTTGATTTTTAAAGTTGTGGCTATTGCAACATACACTACACTAAATTCCTGGGGAACCATGTCAGTCTGCAAAATCTCCAGTGCCGCCCCCTACTTCATCTCCCTGGAGTCATATATAACCTTACTAGTTGGAACTGTAGGTAACCACCGTCATGGGGAATATTTTCCTCCTACATTTTAGAATAGTATAATTTATAACATGATATTAAAACCAATATAAATTAGTAATTCAATCCCTATATTCCAATTTAATGAATTAGAGGCTTCATTGCATTATTGTTTTGTGCCACTGGACCAATCATTTGGTTTACAAACAGAATGTGTTTCTTTATTAATCAATAAATGCATATTAAATAAAGGTATCTTACGTAAAATTATGCTGATATCTCACAGGGGCCCGAATGCAATTATTTAAAATATTATTTTCTTAATATAATCTCAACAAAATTAAATAAGAATATGAAATTTGTGTCTTCATTTTAAACTCCTTTTAAGAGGACAGGGATGCAGTTATTGCCTGGTGGCAACTGAGAAGCACTTATCAAGATAATTATTTTAGGATTACAGTTCTGGGCTTTATAAAATGTAGTTAAGGATAATTTTCGACATCCACTGAGTAACCCATAGTCAAAAAAGGGCATGACAAACAAATGGCACAATTATTGTATTTGGGTACTTGCAACACTCTTTCAGATAAGAAAGAAAAAGTGAATGCAGGCTACTTGGGGCTGAATCAGTCCATAGTATTTATTTAACAATTGTAAAAAAATAACTCATAACTAGAAGAATTCCACCACAAATAATTTCCAATCTCCGAAGAAGAAAAAAGAGCCAACCCCCAAGCCCACACACACTTCAGGAGTGTTCCCTAAGCACATACAATTTTGATGCGATGTCCGAAACCCAAGTCTCCTACTCAGGGAACTACCTTTCAAATTAACCAAACCACTTATTAAAATAGGCAGAGTCAGTAGGGAGCCAAAAGATAGATTTTTTCATGACTTTTAACACGGTGCAAACTCAGTCCTTTATAACACCTCTAAAATTCTTTGCTAACCTTGTTGTTTCAGTATGTCCTTTCTCAACAAAAATGGATTTTGGGTGAGAAGCTCACCTGTTTAAGAATTGTATCTTAATCTGCTGGTAAAATAAAAAACTGCCTACTGTAAACATACATATATTAGATGTACATGCGCACATTGGGAACAGGAAAACAGAACCCCTTCACAGTGTCATCTGAATTCACCTTTGACTAGCTGGCACTGTACATAGAATGGGGAGCTTGCAGTCTAAAAGTAATACATGGATTTTTATTTCCTAACATGAGTTCTACTGAGTTTTTCCTCATCATCCTTCATTTGGTTTTACTATACTCTTGTAATTATATAATTAGCATCTTCAGCACCTATTTTCCCCTGGTCAATGGTGTGAAATATAAATACAGATATGCATAAAGATATATACTTGGCAAGTGAAGCACAGTCGTTTAAGAAAAAAAATCTGAGTCACTGAGTAGTCCCACATTTGTAGCCCAGATGATGTCCTTGTACCTAGATGCACTGATCTATCACCATCAGAAGAACAGCTTTTCCTGATGTGAGTCCATCACTTTAAAATTGTGGCAGACTCATTGGTACAATGAGCTCTTGCACTTGGGACCTGCATAAATACCATATGCTTTACTGTCAACCACCACGGGATAGACTTGTTTTGGCAGCCATAAACAGTCAGTAAGACACACTCCTTGCCTTACTGCCAGTTCTCAAATCTACATTTTAATACTTCAAAAGCAGCTGCAGAGGGAATCAAATATAGCAGAACAGAGTTTGAGGGTCTTGTAGAACACTACAGGACGTTGGAGATTATCACATAGGTCAACCGCATTGTTCAGTAAATAGCACTGTATGACTAGAGCCATAATTTAAATTGTGGGATTGTGGGTTTGAGGATTATTGGACTGTAAGAGGCTACTCCCTCACACCTCACCAATCAAAGGAAGAAGAAAGGACAAAAAGTCTGAGAAACAAACTGACTCTGTTTCTATTTTGGGCAGTTCCCAAAGTTTTAATCATTCCACTCTTGGCAGGCAAGGCAGCAGTCCTGTTTCCTCCACAACAAGGTCCAAATAAGCCATTCTAATTCCTCCTTGTGGGTTGGGAGAATATCAGAAGGGTTTTGATGGAATAAGGTCGAAAGGAACCTTCACATTTAGGTTCAGATTCTGATACTCTTACAGTGAATAGCACCTTACGCTATGAATAGCCCCATCAAAGTATAAGATTAGTCCTGGAGTAAAATGCTACTAATCCAGAGCCTGGGCCTCCAATATTTTAGAGAGTAATGTCTCTGCAGGGAATGATACAGATTCTCTATGTAGATGTACAATGTACTGACTCAGTAAGTAAGAAAAACAAATATTTTGTTGTCAAATTTCTTCCTGTTATAAATCAATATTAGACTTGTTTTATTTCAGGAAAGCCTAACCCTGGTCTATATAAAATTTCCCCCCTAAAAATATACTCTGCTGACATGCTTATTCCTGGAGGCCTGCTTAATTATCCCAAATGTAAAAGAAGATGGAAGAGCTCTGTTTGAATTGCCCTGATGCTGCCTCAGCAATTTCTGCTCCTGGCACATGCTAATTCAACAGCCACTGATCATTTGGAGTTAAAGCGCAAGCAGCCAGCTGAATAGGATGCAGTTCTTCTTATTCTTGTGTTGAATATCAGGGTCAGAGGTGAGTACCAGATAACACATAGCAGATGTAGGGAGAGTAGAAAGAATGTTGTTAACTTATGGTGACCACCTACATTTCAAGGAAATAGAAGGATGATTGTAGGGAGAAAATATAAGGAAAGGTTATTTATAAAGGAACTGCATCATACAATATTTTTGATACAAAAATCATACAGAGTACAAAATCCTATATTGGTATCACAATGTAGGATCCATTACGTGAATACTGCAGAAATACACAACAACATCCACCCTATACTGACTTTATGTACCAAATATGGGACATCTTTAAAACACTAGCAACATGATCCCCCTATACTCACTACAAACTAGGGAGGAAAAGTTATGTTTCTTTTTACACTGTCCACATGTTCTATCGCAGCTTTGTCATGGAGCAGCAGAAAAGCAACCCTGTAAATGTGAGATGAAGAAAAAAGAAAATCTGATCTGAACTTGAAGAAGGATCTTCTGGACAATTATCTAGATAAATAAATGCAGACACATAATTCCTCTTGAGTAGCCGCAAAACAGAGATTTGACATAGGAGAAGAGAATTTTATGAGAAGTCTTAGCTGCTTCATCCTGTTTTCTGACCCTGGGCTAGATCCTCAACCCTGCTCCAGCTATGCAAAAGGGCCTTAGTTATCTCAAACAGGCAGTTGAGGATTCCTCCAATAAAGACATACAGAGTGGCAATTTATGTGAGCACTCTAGCTGGCATAACTTGGAGCAGCCAAGTAACTGCTCTAAGTTTCTGAATTCTGTTTCAGACCCTGGCAGCCTCACAATTGGGAGAGAAGAGAGAAACCTTCCCACATTTTCTCCTCAGTGCAGCTGATGATCAGGTCTTGTGCCTATATGTAGGTATTGCAAGAGACACATGTGAAAAATGTAATTATTTTAGGTATTAGCAATAAGTAAACAACTTTCTGTACTTTCAGGGAACACAGAAACACAAACAATTTTAGATACAGCAGCCACTTAAAGCTCTTGCTTTTGTTTTTCCTGCCAAGAGAAATGTGTTAAATATTCTGAAATTTTATAAGGAAGTTCATATAAGCTGTAAAGACAAAGAAGTCTTAAAGCACTCCTGATTATTTTACTAGAGGATGGGAAAATGTAAACAAATCTTGATTGTAGGAACAAAGATGCCTAACTACCTCAGAACCAAGTGCATTTCTACCATTCTACAGGCATTTACTGTCTAAATAGATTAAAAAATAATTGTGCAAGTCACAATAAAACTTTTCTGACAAAACATGGGAAACTTTGTTGAAAATATCAATAAAAAGGTTTTCCCATTTTCTTTTTACCAGAACTAGCAATTGTGTATACACAAGCCATTCAGCTCAGAGTGCATAGTTTATCTGTGACACAATTACTGGTGGTTTTTTTTTTAATAATGTATGTAGAAAAACCTTAAGGAAGGTTCTGCGTGAAAGAACATAGGTTAAAGAATAGGTATAAGGAGGCAAGTTCCCCTAGAGTAAAAAGCAGAGAGTAAAAATAATTATATATAATGAATGAATGACTTGATGTCATCGACTAGTAGTTGCTGTCTATTTTAGGATGAATTATTCCATTCATTTCTATGGAAATTTTGCTCTGGTATTGAGTATGCAATTCAACTTCTTGACTTGGTGAAGTAACAAGATGGGCAAGTAAATATCTGATACTCAAGTGGTATCAGACCGCTCCAATGTTGTTTGGAGGTGGTGATACCCTACTTTTAAAAGGCTTAGTTGCCTCATTTAGACAAGGAAGGAAATGAAGGAAAGGAAAATTTATACTGAGGGCCCAGTAGGCCTCAGAAATTCTTAACCTTCTATACAACATATATCACATCTCAAGTAACATTAAAAATCAACTCCCCCGATTCTTAAAAAGGGAGAAATATTCAAAATTATTTGCAATCTAAAGACGTCATTCTTTCTCACAATCAAAACAATCTGCAGAAACGACTCCTAGTCTATTGCTAAAGCTTGGCTGAAACAATCTCTCAGAATGTGGAAGGGAATGTATCCCCCTCAGTTAACTTTTGTCTGCTGCCACTTTCCATTTTGGCAACCAAAGGAATGTTGTGGGCACCACATAAAGGCATCTATGGCAGCCTGTGGGTTAAAGTAGACATTTCTTATCTTTGACAGATGGTTAATTCATAGTCATTACTGCTAAATTCAATTGCTTAATAATTTAGATATGACAAACATGTGTGTAGTAATGTTTGCCAGGGCACCCTTCTAGGAATCCCAGGATGCAATAACCCCCTCAATGCTTTCACCATACATCCCCATGCTGAGTATGACAGATTGAAACAAATGCAGGCTTTCTGGATATTTTAACTCCCTAGCACCACTCTAGGTGGTTACATTAAAGCGTGGTTCTAGGGAGTTATGTGTTCTGAAAAACACGAGGAGTCCGGTGGCACCTTAAAGACTAACAGATTTATTTAGGCATAAGCTTCCGTCGGTAAAAAAAAACCACTTCTTCAGATGCAGATTTTTTCTTCAGATGGTTTTTTACCCATGAAAGCTTATGCCCAAATAAATCTGTTAGTCTTTAAGGTGCCACCGCACTCCTCGTTGTTTTTGTGGATATAGACTAACACGGCTACCCTCTGGTACTGGGTGGTTCTGAGTTATTTTTGCAAGGGGTGCCTGAACTGGCTTGACTAAAAATAGCAATTTAGTCAGTAAACTTAATAAAAAGACCAAATTTACACAATGGTCTCAACTTATCTTCCAGTTTTACAGCTGCACATATTAGCATTTAAGCAATCTTATTACCTAACTTGCAGACATAGAGCCTAATCCCAAAAAGTGCTGAGCATCAGCAGCTGCCATTGAAGTGATGCTCAGCACCTCTCAAGACCAGCCCATAATCAGGGAGGCAGATGTATTAGCATTTGCACCAACAACTAATTGCACTTGTAATTTTCAGCCTGCAATTAATTGTAGTTGCAAAGATGGAGCCAATTATATTGGCAGCCTTTTAAGTATCAGGCTCTTGATGTTAAAAGAAATAACAGGCTATTCCGTGCCCACCCCCCACACCAAACCCAGTCCATTTTATTTTATTTTTATTTATTTTATTTGAGGGGAACAGAACACAAATATCTGGCAAGTATTTCTTTAACAGTTCATTTTTCTCTGCATTGCCTTCCTTCAACTAATACAGGCAACAGAACATCCCTCTTCCCCACTTTGGCACCAGAAAGCACCTTACAACAGGAGACCTGATCCAAAGCCCAATGAAGTCTAAAGACTCTCATTGACTTCAAAGGGCTTGGGTCAGACCCAAAGTCAACGTACTAACATTCTAGCACAAAATACCAAGCCAAAACACTGGCTGAAATCCATGTAATTTATATGTTGTTGCTAGAGCTGTGCAAAACGTTCACACAACTCCAAAAGTCTGAAAACTGCTTGCTCTTTTGTTTCATTACAAATGAGAAACAGAGTCCAGGTTTGCAAAACATTTTGCCAAGGTTCACTAATTTATTGTGCTGACTTAGGCTAATTTATGGGCTTTGTATCAAAATATGCAAAATGTGTGGCTTTGACCACAAAAACCAGGTATAAACCAGGTCTCCTTTCAAGATCTTAAGTTTATACGTTTCCTGTACTTTTTTCCCCTCTATTTAACCCACACTTTGTCACTTTATGCCTCTCGGCGCAAAGCCCTGATATGTAACACTTTTAGAATGTAAGCTTTTTGAGACAGAGGTCTTGCCTTTGCTTTTTGGTTTGGTGCCTAGTTATACGCTATTGTCACGATAGAAAACAATTATACTAATAAAATAAGATAATGATAAAGAACAATTATAATAAATGGGAAAAGTCACATGATGTTTTCCAATGTGGCTACTAGTCCTGCTCACAATTCTGGCAAGCCAGGAAGCCCTAAGTAAATATATGAAACCTAAACCTTACCTATTAGTTCGCAATTGTTTCAACCATGGGGAAAACTGAACCCAAACCCTTAATATGTTACGGGCTTGTGAACACATGAACCAGTTCTGACACAAAACATTCACCAGATCTACTTCAAATTAAACAGTTGTGGAAACCCCTCCAAGTCAGCATCTCGCTCTTATTGTGTAGTTCACAACATACAAAATCATAATGGCTTCAAACTGTTGCCACTTAGGATCTGATCTTATAAGATGCTGTGAAGAATTGAACACCCTCAACTCCTACTGAAATTAATGGGAATTGAGGTACCCAGCACCTTATAGGATTTTCTCAGTATCTTGTGGGATTGGGTCCTTGGTCAGTAAGTGCTCTGACATCTGGAGGTTTTAAAATGACACCTCCTTTTCTCACCCTCAATTGAGGTTGTAACCATATGTTTGTAAAAGGTTTATAGAATACAAATAAAACCAATGGACGCTCGTCATAACAGTACACCAACATATGGTAGATTGTCTTTCGCGCTGCACAGTACAAGATGGAAGAGAATATTCTGCATTAGTTCCCTCACCTTTTGTATCCAGGTTAGCACACACTTCTGGTGAGCAATCAGGTTTTTGCAGTCACAGAAGTGCAGCAGAGCGTCACAACCCATCTCGTCTCCTTCTCGACAGATAAAGCATTCTTTTGACTCTAATTAAAAAGATTAATAAAGTAAGAGAACACATCAGGTTTGCATCAATCATAGCCCATGTGGTTCTTATTATTGCAATTAAAAGTTATCTCCTCAAAATTGTTGGATGAAAGTGCCATTGTCTACAATTGAAAACACATTGAAGGGAGTTTTCCAACTTATTCTATTTTAAACAGTCAAATTTAAGGAACATTGTGGAGATAATGTGTTCAAAAGGGTCCTTAAAGGCAATCTGTCAGGAAAAATACATTTCTGTCCCATGAAACTCCCTTATAAAGAATGTGCATTGTGCATCTTAGTGCTTTTTGTTTTAAAAAAGAATGAACATTCTGGGCCTACTTTTCGAAGGTGCATCAAACGCAGCCTCTGATATTGAAGGGGTAATTTAGAGTTCAGTCCTGTAACGTGCTGAAGCCTTAAACTTGCACTGACATCACTGGGAGTTGAGTATCCAACACTTCTTAGGAGTGCTCAGCCCTTACCGTGATCAAGCCTTTACTGTGCTTAAGTTTTTGCACCCAACCAGTCAAATCTTTAGCTGGTGCAAATTGGCTCTGTTGATGTCAGCAGAGTGTGCTCATTTACATCAGCAGAGAAGTTAATCCTCAGTTTTTCACATCCAAGCTTTTGCACCCACAAAAACTTGGATTTGTGCATGCCTACTGCATTTGCAAGCATAAATTAACTATTTTTTGCACATGCAAAATCTTAGGTGTATAAACCTGTGCAATCCAAATGCACACAAAATTGCACCTGCCGTTTTAATTTAATTTTGGAAGTCTGGCTCTTTATGACTTTCTTCGAAGTATGTGACAGTTTCAAATTCTGCTGCAAAGCATAGTTTTAATGACAGGATGATTAAATAAAGTATGCTAATATACGCTGATGGCTTTTTAAAGCTTTCTTTGTTCAAGCCAGCTTTTTTGTTTTTTAAACTGCAGCTCTTCTATTTGGCAATGGATGCAACGGCGTCATGAAATTCTCCTAAAAAATATCCAAAATGCAAGTATACTTCCATACTCAGGCACTAGCTTCTGAAGTAGGTTTGCTTGATGGTATTTAAATAAAGATTTTGAACACTGGGAAAACGATCTCTTTTCCAGAAACAAAAGGGAACAAAACAATTCTTAATATGTAATGTATCACAAAGAAAAACTCCAGTGGATATCACACAGGAAATACCTGGATTTTTGTGAAATGGGTGATAAAAGTCCCCTGCCACCTCTATCTGCACTGAAAGCTGCTCATCATTTTGCCTTTTCTGGTTTCTGAAAAACAACTGTCCCTCACATCCCCCGTTGTTGCTCCATGGGCAGTGGGGCAAAGGATTTATGTGACCAAATGAAGATAATCAATGTCAATCTACTCAAAAACCTTTTAGAAAAGTGCAACAGACATTATATTGTACTACAGTGCTGGCATCTGAGGGCCACAATTTTTGCTCAGATGTAAGCACCCAACTCTCACTGGCTTCCAAAATGTACACATTTGAGGGCAATTTGGCATTTAAAGAACAATCATTTGTGAAAAAAAGAAACATGAGAGAAGTGCAGAATAAGCACCTATACTTACATGCAATAGGGAATGCATGGGGAAACTCAGGCCAGGTCTACACTACCGCGGTAGTTCGACGGCTGGCAATCGAACTTCCGGGTTCGATTTATCGCGTCTGGTCTGGACGCGATAATTCGAACCAGGAAGTGCTCGCCGTCGACTGCGGTACTCCACCTCAGCGAGAGGAGTACCGCGGAGTCGACGGGGGAGCCTGCCTGCCGCGTGTGGACCGCGTCTGAACCGTGGTAAATTCGAACTAAGGTATGTCGACTTCAGCTACGTTATTCACGTAGCTGAAGTTGCGTACCTTAGATCGAATTGGGGTGTTAGTGTAGACCTGGCCTCAGACACAGTTAGCAAGCGGAACTTTCCTTGCAATGGCCACAATGAATATATGTGGTTTGCTCTAAAGCTTGTCTCTTTCACTAACTGAAGTTGTTCCGATAAATGATATTACCCACACACCTTGTCTCCACAATGAATAGATGTTTATCAAAGAAAATGTAGTGAAAAGTGAAGTCATGACACCTGATATCTGATAAAAAGCCTGTTTATGTCTAATACAGAGGATCAATTGTTCAAGAACAGTTAAATGTGACCCATTTAATGCTGCAAGGTGTCCAACATCTATAGTACCGTGCTGAGTAAGTGCTGGTCATGCAAATTAAAGCTGCCTGGGAATATACAGTACTTTTGACTTGCACTTACAATTTTTTAAGTTCTCAAAAACTTTTAGAGATGAGGAGATATGTTACATTCTCACTGGAGCTAGTTCCTTCCCCTTTCTACATTGCCTGCCGCCCTTTGGAAAAGCATCTCCTCTCTGATCTTCCTGAATATTTGTGAGCTATATATCCATATCCAGGAAGGAAAAAACTAACTCTGTATTTATCCCTGGGTGTGAATTTAAACAAGAGTAGGAATGGGCAACCCAATTAAGAGAAAAATTCCTAAGGGGCCTAAGACTTGGCCATTGATCCCGACGAAGAAAGGGGGAGTAAGAATTCCTTTTACACTCTGTGCAGGCCTTTTCTAGTCCTAAGTATTAGTATAGAACAACTATGGAATAGGCTTTCAAGAATTTATAGGTGATTTTAATTAGCTGTAAGTTAAAGTTAAAGTCTAGAGAGAGTCAAAGTTAAAGTCTAGAGAGAGTCAAAGTTAATGTAATTTACCCCCTTAGTGTGCATTTTATTCAAATTTAAATACCTTCTAGATTCATATCTATTCATCAACATGCTCATACACCCCCCAACTTGAATAAGGCACACAGAGTCCAAATTACACATCACCCCTGAAGTTGGCACCCAGTACCTAATGAAAGTTTAACAAGTTAGGTGAGGATTATGGTCTAAAATGCAATGACTAAAAATATATATACAAAAAATTAAGAGAAGTTATGCTGGTTTAGTTAGCATACCATGTACCTGTGTCTGAATACAGATGCACACAAGGGCAGACAATGACCAGTTTTTTATAATTGTACAGACTTCAAAGAAGAGGGATATTGCTATATAAAGCAAGTCTCCCTAGCCTCCATTCTCCAAACAGCTCTCCAAAGATTAAACTATGCCTATCGCTGTTTTTAGCCAGAGCATCAATAATTAAACAGGCCATGGTCAGGGGCCCCAAAGCAAACATCACTGGGTTCTGGATGTGCTCCATGCTTTCTTCATGCAATCTTGCAAGATGTCTAAAGCCTGAGCTTCAGTCCAGACTGGATCTGCAATGACCCATTAGAAACAATAGGGGGAATGTTCAGATTGGATGATGCATGCTACTTAGCTTTTATTCACTGGAACTGAGGCACAATACAATCTGAAGCTTCTACTGGTTTCCCTTAGGCATTCAGACACTACAAGCAACACAGGAAGCTATATGAATAAATGATAAATAAATTTCCTAATGTCATGGCTACTAGAAGAAGTATGCATTATGGAATTAACGTGGTGACATGTTTGGATATTATCGCCACACACTCCATACTAAAAAGTCCCTCATCTTTTCTTGACTTCCCACTATTTCCCTCCTTCTTCCTAAGAGCCAGTCTGAAAATCTGGCCCTTCATGGATTAAAAAATATATATATTACATCCAAACCACTAGCTACACATGGTAAGTGAACAGCTGTAGATGGGTTATATAGCTTCCAACCCAGAATGCCATTATGTATTTTGAAACTGTAGTGGGGTGTATATGCAGTATGTTTAGTGACACTGTCTCACATTCTGGACCATCCACACACTTTATTTGTCAAATGGAGACATATACCAAATAAAAGATTCATTTGAATTAGGGTAGATTTTTCCAATATTACCATGGAATATAAAAAGAAAATTGCTAGAAACCATTTGGTCACAGATCAGTGTTGCCATTATTTGTGCAGCTGGAAAAATGGATGTTTCTATTCTTCCTATGCTTACCAAAGATCTAGCCAGCATATAACAGAAAAGCACATGCACACTTACTGCCACATCTCACCAAGTTTGAATCCCCACCCTCCACAGCAAGAGGGTAATTGGAAGGAAATTGTTGCAACACACTTTCCAATGTCTTGCCTGTCAGAAAAAAAGACCTCAACTGTTTATGCCAAATCATTGGCACAGCCAATAAGGCAATGGAGTTCAACTAGACACTGGAACTGCTAACACAATATGTTCTTGCCTAAGAATAATTTCATTAGTTACCAAGTGAAAAAGGAAGGTGTTTCAAGACATTTAGTATATAATTTTATCCATGTGTGTATATTATTTATTAAGCACCTGGATTACACCTGTCACACAAGACAAATAAAGGGCTCCCACTAATAATGTATTCCATGTATTACACACACATACAGAACAGTATTTGTTAAGCATGGCTATTGCACTGTACAAGACAATCCCTGCTAATAACATTCTCTGTATGTTTGGGTACATATACAGAACAAGACAAATACAGTTACAATCTAAGAAACAGGCAAAAAATTAGACAAACATACACTGGGAGATGCAGAGGATAGCAATAACTTAGAACATTAGTTATTATTAGTATTAATAGTTATGGAGTGGGAATAAAGTTGATGGGAGTTAGTTAGAGCTTTTGAGCCACACAGAAGTGGGTTTCTCATAAATATCATAAAAACTAGATTGCAGCAGCACTGAAGGGGTATTGCTTCCAAAGTGCTGTCAAGGTTTTATAGCCACGTCACTCCTAATGGGCCGGATCCTCAGCTCATGAAAATCAGCAGCGTTCTATTTACTTTAATTGTACAGCACTGATTTACACCAGCTGAGAATATGGCCCAATGACTCTAATGGGACTCATGTGGCTAAAGCCTTCACAGAACAATTTAATGATATATAAAACGAACTGACATGCCAAGAAATTCAGTATTAAGGCTGCTATTCCATCCATATTTCACCCCATGGTGCATAAGCGCATTGCTGTAGTGGTCTTGATATCATACAACCTGAACACTGAAATAAAGTCAAGTCCTTACTCAGGAAAACCTCCCATTGACACCAGGGAGACCCCTACTGATTTCAAAAAGTGTTTGTATGAATAGGAATGTAGGACAGGGCCTAGTAATCGGCCTGATACCATAATTTATTGACTTTTGCCAATTTAAATCGGATCCCAGATTATAGTTCTCAACCTGCAATGGCTCCGGTTTGGGTCATGGGCTGTGTCTGAAATTAGATGAGGATCTAAACTGCAAAGTTTGGATCTGGATGCAAATTTCCCTATATGTGATGATGTTGATGGTAAATAGGAGACTAGGGAATTTACATCACTTCAAAATCCTTTTTAAGTATCTAAACCTATAGGGCCAGATCCTTAGCTAGCATAAATTGATGTAGCTCCTCTGACATCAGTGGAGTTACACAGATTTACACCAGTTGAGGATCTGGCCTATTATGGTCTACAGTCTCCACTGAATAATTTAACAATTCTAATACTAATAAGGTGAGGTATTAGCGTCCAACTGAAATCACATTAAAGGCGGTGGAAAGGCTGTCACTGAACTGGGCCCCAAAGGTAAGAAAATTACTAGTATGTGTACGGAGGGAAAAATTTGGGTCTCGAATGCTCTTTTTCATAATGGAAAATCACCTTGTGATGGGGTGGACTAGGCCCAAAGGTCTCCTGCTGGAGTCCTCAGGGTTCTGTCACATCCATCCCAGGAAAGGAGTGATGGAGAGGTCCTCCAAGTGCCTAGATTGGTTGCAAGGAAGCACCCAATCAGAGGGGCTGCTGGAACGGCCAATCGGGGGCCAGGAGGACCATATACAAGGAGCTGCAGAACAGAGCAGCAGTTAGTTTCTGCTTGGAGCTGGAGAAAAAAGGACTGTGTACCTGTCTGGAAGAGAAGCAGGGCCACAGACAGCTCAGTGTGGGCAGGGATTGGGGGAGCGAGAGGCTCCTAGCTGGCTGCTAGGACTGAACCAAAACCAATTTGCTAGCAGGGACCAGGGGAGCAATGAAGAAGCTCCTGGCTGGCTGCTGAGACTGAGTAGGGACTGAGTCCAGGGAGGGCCACAGGAAAATAGCGTCTTCAGGAAGGAAGCCCTGGGGATACGGTGCCATACCAGGGCTAGGACTACTTAAAGACTGAGCCCAGGGAGGGCTATAGACACTACGAGAGGGGTACTGAGATGGGCCCGGGTGGATGGTATACCCCGGAAGGGGTATGTTCTGGTTCACATGCAGATAGTGTGTGTGACTTGGCAGGAGGGCTGAGTTGCTGGGGGGGAGGGGGGGGAACTGCCTGAGAACCTCTGAAAGAGATCACCAGAACTGAAAGGATACAGACACATCCAACCAGAATGGCTGCTTGCAAAAGGTGGGTGCCAACTCCAATTGCATACCTTTAATACTATTGTTACTTTGCTCTTTGTATTTAAATTCCTTTTGTGCTCAGTGAAATTCAGACACAGATGAGAACTGTACCTTTATCTTTACTTTGTGGCATCTCTATTTCAATATTCCAAACCCAGCTACCATATATCCCACTAGCCCCCTGCTGTGCATCTGTTCTTCAAACCTTAAGTACCTGTCCTCCCAAGCTCTACACTGAGCCAAAATGAGTTTTGTGCATGTAAATTCTATTATCTGCATGAACAAAAAACAGAATCTAATGCCTGCACATGCAGATGACCATGCTCAAAAACAGTCTATATGTCTGTGTGCAAAATTGTTCATGCACAGACAGAAGCTCTATAAAGGGTCCTTTGTCCCTCAAAGTTAAGGCTGGGGAGAAGAAGTTCCCAGGGCTTGGAGTAGGTACAATTTTCTTGTAGGTTTGATTTCTAGACAACTTTAATTTCCGAACAAACCTGCGGCGGTTGGGTCACTCTTGCATTTGGATCCTTCAGGAGTCCCTTGGCCTTAGTTAAAACAGGAGCATATTTGCAGTCTGAACAGTAGAATGTACAGAAAGAGAAACCCCACCTTACTAGTATAGAATATCCACAGTATCTGAAAGACAATGGCAGCATATCACGTCATAGAGGCTTGCAAGAAAATTTACCACTTATCCACCCAAAATGACCTTCCAAGGGCCATTAATGTACCTCAAAATGCCAACACGGATTTAGAAAAATAGAGCCTTAGTGTGTACATAGGTAAGGTAAGATTTTTTTCTTTTAAAACACAACATTTTAATCTTAATCCAGCCAAAAAAATAGGTAAAATGAGGTAACAGAATTTTTGTCTTTTACAAAGCCAGAAACATTCTTGCAGGGCTGAGAACTTCTTATATACCAAGTTTCAGCCTGAGGTTGAATTGACAGCCATTAAAAACCTCTCATGAAGAGGGTTTAAAATGGAAGCACTTATGTACCTTTCATTAGAAAAGCATGACTGGGTATCCTGGATATTTTATATATATATATATTATGCTCTTTCACATGTATAACTAAGAACTGAATTTAGATCAGTATCTGCGTGTGTACATATTTTATACGCACACATACTATATTGACTCCTCTATCACATATTGCATGAATCAATCCCTTAACAATTTATGATTTATGCAGCTTGCCAGTAGAGAAGTAGGCCATGCCAGCCTTGAAAGCACTTTAGCTTGGTTGTTTTTAGTCATGAAGGACATGTTGTCCTGTAATTATTCTGTCATTTCTTAAAAGGTGAAATCCTTAACAGGTTCGTGCTTTATGTGTTGCTATGTGTATGTGTGAGTTTCTGTCTGAACACGTCTTACAGAGTTGGAATCATCATTCCAAGTTACTTTACAAGGAACTACATAGAACTGGACAGCTCAAGATGTGTTAAATATCCTTGGAGTTTACGTGGATTATTTTGGGGGAAGCTGGGGCGGAGCAGCATAGGGCAGAGTCAAGGAAATCATTAATACATTCCAATTACAGGCCTGATTCACAAAATACACAACTGCATAAAAGTGTCACTTTCTGTTTTGATCCTGTCAGTAATGTAATGTAATGTGTTTCCCTGTACCATTTAACAGGGGCAGTATCCGCAAAATGTGCAACTTTAAACAATTATGCAAATTTTAAAGTAATGCATTGAGAGAGAAACTAAAAGGAGATTCTGGCATTAATCAGTGATTCCAGGCTCTGCTTGCAACAGTTCAGTAAAATATGGGCTAACCTTAGTGCTAGTGGCTGAGAGGCAAAGCTTTTCTTCTGCCTCAAATTAACTGGAGTTTTAGCTTATTCAAGAAAAATGTAAATGCTATGGGAATACAAAGCTCCTTTTTCTGTACAAAAATCTGCCATCCATTTTAAAGGACTAGCGCTGTGAAACATCACAGGATATTTCTTAGATAAGTCAGAATGAATATTTAGTGAGTTTTAACATCAACTCCTAGAATGATATACAAATCACATGAATTATGGAAGTATTATAAGAGATACTTTTTACAAGTCCTGCTGTGCCCAAGTATTGCCTGTATATCAGATAAGTGTATGAAGCTAATACCCACATCACCATACAGTAGTACATTGGGTAACTAGTTTGGATAAAAGCAGAATAGCACAATTTGGATCAAAACTAAAACAGGACAAAACTTGAACCTTTGGTATTTTAAAAAAGTGTAGTAAATTTTTTTAAATAAAGATGGGTCAGAAAGAAAATGTGGGATCAGAGCACTCCAAATTTTAGGAAAGACCAGACATTGATCACAACTTTGTGGCTCAGGTCCCTTTCTATTGGTTAAAAATATTTTGTGTAACAACTCGCTTTTTTACTGGTAAGCGGGGAAGGAAGCACAACTACTTAGTACAAGCAGAGTTATGCTCATCATGAATTGATCAAAAATTCCACCCACCCAACTCAATGGGGGTGCAGAGCATGGACCATCTGGAGTCTAAGGGTATGTCTACACTACCGCGGTAGTTCGACAGCTGGCAATCGAACTTCCGGGTTCGATTTATCGCGTCTGGTCTGGACGCGATAATTCGAACCAGGAAGTGCTCGCCGTCGACTGCGGTACTCCACCTCAGCGAGAGGAGTACCGCGGAGTCGACGGGGGAGCCTGCCTGCCGCGTGTGGACCGCGTCTGAACCGCGGTAAATTCGAACTAAGGTATGTCGACTTCAGCTACGTTATTCACGTAGCTGAAGTTGCGTACCTTAGATCGAATTGGGGTGTTAGTGTAGACCAGGCCTAAACTAGGCATGGGAATCCGGCCTTGCAGATGCTGAAGGTCTAGCTAATTGCCTGCTTGGGGGACAAAGACATTTTTTCTGCCATACAGTCAATTGGCAGAGGCCTGGGAAGACTTTTCACCTTCTTTGCAGCACATTTGAGCTACAGTAGGTTAAGCAGAAATGTGCTTAATACCTAAGTTACTTGGTTGCGATGTTAATTTGTCACAACTTGCAGCCAGTTTCCAGTGCAGTTAAAAAGATAAAATGAAGGGCTTGTTGAGGCAAAAGGCCAGTGATTTTGCTGATGGGCTCATGGGAAAGACTGAGCTCTTGTGGCCCTCGCAGTGTGAGGTCCCCACACTTCTGCATCCTCTGTTTCCCTTGTAGAAAGCATGGAAGGGTAGGACTCTTGAGTGAGCTGAGTTGAGCCACCCAGAGTTACGGATGATATGGTAGGAGCCCTATAAACCCCACATTGGAACCACCTAATGCCTGGTACAGGAGAGTATGGGTGATGGGCGCGTAGTACCTGTTCCCTGAGTTTAAGTTTACTAAAAGTTGTGGCCTGTTACATGAATGGATTTTATGCATGTCAGTCCTCATTTTGCCGCCATGTTCAGATCAATGAGGAAATGCTGCATTTCTCACAAGAAAGCCTGATCCTGAAGATTTCTAGCCCATTCTCCAGACTAACAGGGTTGAGATAAGCATCCAAAAGTTTGGATATTATCAGAACTGACCTCTGAATCTTTTGAGGTTTCCCAGCCTCTGGCTTCAATACATAAGCACAAGGAGCACTTAACCAGACAGTGTCAGCTGTTCACTTTGAATTTCCCAGCTTTAGTTGGTTTAGGTCAGACCCTCAATGTCACTTAAACAATGTTTTGGTGTTATATTTTAATTTTAAAAGGATTATCAGGAAAATCTACCCTTTCTGTTAATTCTCTTTGAAAATTGGTAAGAGTTTTAGAAGGCTCTGCTAATATCCTCACCAAGACTGATAAAATACCTACAATAAAATATGTAATACAGATGAAATTTAAAAAAAAAATTGGTGGACATAGGAAAAAATAAAGATTTTCAATCTGAAACTACAACTGCAATGGTAAATTACTTTGAATGCAGTGCAACGTGATGAAATACCATATGTTATGGTGAAATTTTCTGTGTGTCAGTCCGTTCTATGTAGTTTATTGATAAGACCGCCATTTCTTTTTCTTTTTATGGGGCTAACAATTACATACCATTGATAATTTTGACTGCTAATAGCTGTTTACAACACTTGCAACAACAACAAAAATCAAAAAACATAAAAAAAAAATCCTATTGTCTTATACAAACTTGTGCAGTAAGTAGTATTCTACCCAAGAAAGACTGCATAGATCAATCAATAAAATGACACTTCTTCAGCTACTCCTTACTAACATATGCATGGCATTAGTAAGCTAGGGCAGCAAGTCATTTTGCTAATATTACATGTGGAAGTCACTGTGGAAACAAGGTTGAGATGGGATATCACAAATGCATCACTTCATACTCATGGATCTTCAAAGATAAAAATCTGGCAAAGCTCTAGAAACAAAACAGGAGGTAAGACAGCTCTCATCTGCTGCTTCTCTTAATGCTCTTAAAGTATGTCGGATAATTACGTAACACAGTTAGTCCAAACTGGGTGTGAGGTTTTGTTTTAAGCCCTGGTATGGAATGTGCTGTTGTGTGTGTCTCTAATTTACTATGCTATTCTGAGAATTAAAGCAAGGGTTTCTGCACCAGATAACATACCTAACTGCACAAAGTGACCAGCTACATTCCAGTAGAACCCCTTTGAAAGCTATGTCAAAATCTCTGCAGTCTCGGGGAGGAAAGTAACTCATTCCCTTTGCATTAGTCACCCAGCCAGAGATTAATCCTAACGAGCTTTTTTTTCTACAGGCTTGGCTGGCACACCCAGGATTTGCATTACATACCTGTGATTTCTCAACATTTAGCCCAAAGTGTGTACATTTAAAGACAGACTGCTATCTTTCCAGAAACTATTAACTACAACTTTACCGTAATAAGTTACTGAGTTAAAAAATGAGGCCAGCCAAGGGGTGCTTTCCGGGGTTTGGTAAGAAGCTGACACACAACTAAGTAGGCTAAAAACGCGTGCGCACACATACAAACACACAGGAAACTGGTATGTGTCAAAGAAAGGGCAGCATGCTGAAAAAATGGATAGTACTCTTTTTTCCTTATTTCGTCTTCCTTCCATTATCTTCCCTGTTACTGATTTCAGGCAAGCACTGGCATCCATTTGATGTCACTAGATTGTTTGCAGACCCTATGACAGAATTTCTAGCTTCCTCCCAGCTGCATCCTGCCCTATCAATATGCAAACAGCCTTCTGTCTACCTCCACCCACCTCCATGAGCAAAGACTGAGTGTCAGTGTCATTCATACAGAAACCAACCCTACAACTTTAATTACTGTAATTGTTTTTATTTGCTTTGCCAAAGAGACTTAATCCCAAATTATAGGTGCCTGTGCAATTTTTATTAAATAATCATGCTAAATTCTAATGGACTGATATTCACTATAACCTCAAACCACCATAACTAAAATCTCCCCTCTTCAAAACAGTTCTACTTCAGTTGGCCCACCTCATCAGAAAAAGCCAGGGAAATAAATAGGCCATGCATTGCGCCCATAAGGGCAACAAGTCTGGACTCTCCTGATCCCAGAGGCCGGAGAATCATTTCCGGATTCAAGGACTGTTCTCTGATTATACCCTATCACAAATATTCCTGCTGCATATGCATCTAGATCAGGGGTTGGCAACGTTTGGCATGCGGCTCGCCAGGGTAAGCACCCTGGCGGGCCGGGCCAGTTTATTTACCTGCTGACGCGGCAGGTTCGGCCGATCGCGGCCCCCACTGGCCGCGGTTCGCCGTTCCGGGCCAATGGGGGTGGCGGGAAGCGGCACGGGCGAGCGATGTGCTGGCCGCGGCTTCCCGCCACCCCCATTGGCCCGGGACGGTGAACCGCGGCCAGTGGGGGCCGCGATCGGCCGAACCTGCTGCATCAGCAGGTAAATAAACTGGCCCGGCCCGCCAGGGTGCTTACCCTGGCGAGCCACGTGCCAAACGTTGCCAACCCCTGATCTAGATTCTTACATAGTGCCTGTCACTATAGTGTCTGAGTGCCTTCCACAAGTAAAAGGGCTAACATTAATATGTCTCACCCTTCTCTGCTAACAAGAAGTAGGCTTGGTTTTAGGATTTGGCAGACATCTAAGTATGAAAGTGAGGGTGCTTCTACAGGAAAGCATGGCTGAAAAGATGGGTTTTACATTTAGCTCTGTAGGAGGACCTTTGCTGAGGACTTTTACCTGATAATGACCTGTTACAAGCCCTATCCCAGTTAAATTGGTAGCTTGCTGCACCTCAGCTGATTTCAATTGTTGTGAAATTACATATGGAGAGGCAGTCAGGAACAAAGCCACTTACGGTGTAAGGTTAAAAACAACACTTTACAGGGCGGGAGGGATAGCTCAGTGGTTTGAGCATTGGCTTGCTAAACCCAGGGTTGAGAGTTCAATCCTTGAGGAGGCCATTTAAGGATCTGGGGCAAAAATCTGTCTGGGGATTGGTCCTGCTTTGAGCAACGGGTTGGACTGGATGACCTCCTGAGGTCCCTTCCAACCCTGATATTCTATGATTCCCCTATGAACAAAATGGAAGCCAATACCAGATCACAGTGTAATGTGCTCAATGCAGGACACAACGTGAATGCAGGCAGCCCTGTTGCACACTAGCTGATATTCATGAGTAATCTTAGGGTGTAGCCCAGTAATGAATGTAAAATGAGCACATGACGACACAATATACAGCACACCCTGATTAACAATAAGTAAAAGTAAAGTAGCAGGCTTTTGTTTCATTGTGACAGATCACTGCTGTCACTCCCTAAAGGATTGATCTTACAGTCTATATAGAGTTCTGTCTTCCTTAACCATGCGTAAGGTACTTATCTTGGTATACAAGTGCCCTCATCCGTTCTCCCTGAATGTGGGAGTGGGCCATGAGTTACTCACCATGGTAGGAACATAGAGGACAAATTCTCCCATGGGTAAGGCCAGCACCTGGGAACCAGGCTGCTGCACCATTGGGGCAGGGTTGCCAGTTTTGGTTGGATTTATTCCTGGAGGAATTATCACATGACAATCTTTAGTTAAAGATTAATCTTTAATTTCTGGAGTCTCCAGGACAATCCTGGAGGGCTGGTAACCCCAGGGGGCAGGGAGGAGAGATGGTCCTAGGTTATGATACCAGTGGTGGAGAGCACGTGTAAGAAGCACAAAGGTTGAACAGCAGCCCACTTTCCCTGCCTACACAAGCTAAGGGAGAAACAGACTATTTCCCTAAGAGTCAAATTACACCAGCAGCAGCTTCATGGCTTCATCACTGGAGCAAGGGGTAAGAGCAGTCCAGCCAGGGCCACAGCCTGCTCTCAAACCCCACCAAGGGCACGGACACCAGCAGAGAGCATGAAATCCCCAGAAGCACCTCTTCCTCCTACTTTTACAGCCTCTGGGCACATACGGCATGGCTGGAAACTGACACTGACTGTTTACTGCTGGCCACCTATGACCATCTCCCTATGGGGGAGGGCTAAGAAGACACCACCAGTTCCACATGAAGCCAGTCAGAGTCCCCCTTCTGCCACTTCCTGTGGACAAGCTTGGACTGAGACACATTGGCAGCTGTCTCTGTTCTTGCAGGCCTCACTTTAAAACAAAAAAACCCACCACCACAACTTTTCTGCTATACCATTTAGCAATGGGTGAGACTGCAAATGTGTATCTGTGCAGTAATAAAGCAGTTATAAATGTGGAAGAAACTATGAGGGTATAAGGAAGTAGCATGTTTTCACCAATGACATTTTGCTAGGATCCTATGTTTAACATGCACAGATAGCTAAAACAAAAAAATTGTAAGCATCAGTAATAAATTTAAGACCAACTGGGATCAAGATAAGTATAGTAACATATGATATACATAAGTCTGGAACGGGGGTGCAGTATGAGAGGCGGTTATTGGGGTGTGGGTATAAGTATATAGAGTACATCAAAAATGCCAGTTAGATCTAGCCACCTAAATTATGTCCTTTCATATCCAGATGCCAGTAATAAAACAAGAAACAAATCTTTAGGATACCTTCTACCTTTTAAATCTATTTTCTTCCAAATCAAGTTTACGTTGCTGTACATACATACATGTCTGTAGGACTATAAAAAAATTATAGTGGTGACCACTGGTGCCATTTTAGGGCTCCGTTCTCCCCAACAGAAGAATAACCTACAAAGGGGAAGAAGAAACTTGCCAAGTTTCTTAAGAATTCTTCCATTTGCGGCAGTGTTTGAAAGACAAAGATCTAACCCCCAGGACTTGCAGATATCATGGGACCCACAAGAATCTCAGTATGTACCAGAGATACAGGGCCATCTACATGGAGGGCCTCTGCACTGGCTCCAATAGCTCTTATCTTTTTTCCAAATACCTACATTGGAGCCACACTGCAAGCAACTCATCCACCTCAGCTACCTGTGGGACCTGCTAAAAGAGGTGCTCCATATTACCAAGTGACAAGGTAGAGTGGGTTAACTTCCAGGGTTTTTACCAATAGATTTGGGAGGTAGAATCCAGAGGAGCCCAGCCCCTGTCCTGCACCTTCCAACTGCAGAGAGAGAGAGAGAGAGAGAGAGAGAAAATCCTGTAGATCCACCACTGAGATGCTGCTGCAGTGTTGGTTGGAACTGAAGATTGTATCGCCAAAGGCACGTCCTCATTCTGAAGACCCCAGGGGAATATGATGCCAATAGGGGGTCCAAGGTTTCCATATAATGAAATAAAATACTGTATTTTATTTCACTACAACAATGCAGGAGATGCACAATCACTGGAAAACTGATAAGTATATTTTATTCATGTTAAGGTTACTCAATTATCTTCTAATGCCTTGGATCACCACTTGGATCACTTTCTATATAGAATCATTCCTTAGTGCCTTCCCTCTACCACTTTGAACAGACTTCTTTTGGCAGGTGGGTTTTTAGGATCTTTCCCAACTTATTACAAAGGACACATCAGATGCCCTCATTACTCCTCTCTTCTCCCTTTCTCCTTAATAATAAAAAAAAAAAAATAAAAAAAGAGGCTGAAAAAGAAAAAACAGCCCAGCCGTCAGAAAAACTGCACTGGAAGTGCCAGTCAGGTCTAAACCACTGAAGAAAGAAAAAAGCAGGAGCAGTTCATTTTGAAGTCTATCTGCCCAAATGCCATTTTTATCTCATTTCACGGGCAGCTGAGCTGTTTTGATCTTCCAATGTATTTTTTTAATAGAAACTGAGAGTATTAAACACTCTGGAACCACTCTTCCCTCTCTTTAAGTGAATTTATTGTTGAATTGGCCACCCTGCAGAATGAATCCTCTGTTATCCCTGGAACAGGTACAGTACGTGCTGCCTCTGGGTAAGCTTCCCCAAACTGTCCCAGAAATGTGCCTAAAATCCTAAGAGTGACAATTTCTTGTGGAGAGAGGATGGTTCGGTTTCTGTCAGTTCAGTAGGAATTGGACTGACACTACCAACTCATTTAATATAGGCCATCAAACCAAACAGCCATCAGATGGGGGGAAAATAAACTTTGGTTACTAACAAAAATGGGCTGAATTTGGTATAATGACTTTTTTTTAAAAAAACACCAGTCTTGAGTTGTCGAGTTCCCCTGATTTAATTTTAACAGAAAATGAAAGTTCAAAATGGCCCATTTGCTAGAGAAGCAGTATTAAGAGGAGCAGCCACTGGATCACAAGTAACAGGACTAGACTTCAAAGCAGCACCAGCTATGAATGCAAGAAATGACCCTTAAAGGTTTTTGGCAGCTTCTTTAGGCAAAAACCTATAGCATCTGAAACGGTTAAAAATTGCACCAAAATAAGTTTCATTCCCCCTCCCCCATTTTCCTTTTCCTGCCTGCTTTTCATAACAAGATTAGTTTAATACAGACCAAACTTTCATTTAAAAACATTTTAAAATTGACAATGTTCACTTTATAATCACAATAAAATGATTTTGGGTACACACGACTGGCCTTAAATCATGCTCCTACAGCGGGTGAGCGCTTTGTCTCCAGACTTGTGCTTAATGAACACATGGAGGCATGCTCTAGTGGCCAATAATGCACACCCTGTAGTATCTTATTGCTTAAAAAGCAAGTAATGCAGCAGCATACAAAGTTACATATATTGGCATTGTAAAAGGGTTGAATATGAGCTGATAATAGATATTGGTGACAGTCATGGTAGAGTGGATAAATCACTACATAAATCATTCATAGTACAATACAGTTACAGTAATAATACTGTACATATGGTAAGGGGCCCAACTGGGGAAAAACATTCTTCCGCACCCAGCTTAGACATTTAAGAGCTCTGTTTTAAATACTTTCTCTTTCAGTTATTAAAACAGCAAAATGCATAAGGGTACTAACTTTCAACCTTTAGAAACCTGCCTCTGACTAAGGATTTCTTTTTTTGGCCCCCTTCTCCCCTCCTGCCTGGAATATACTGGTTTCAACATAAGTCAACATGGTAAAACAGGTGCGGCTGTGATAGAGAAACACTTCGGAACAAAAAGAAAAGTCTCCAGGAGTGGAGAAAGGTTCTGGTGGCAGCGGAGGCAGGAGGGGGGAAAAGGCTGAGCCTTTTCTCTGTTGCCTCCCCACCGACAGAGCCTTTCCTCGCCGCAGTGAAAGGCTCTGGCAGCGGGGAGCAGTGAAGCCTTTCCCTACTTGTCTCCCCTCTATCAGAGCCTTTCACTGATATGTGTAGCTACACTCCACAGTGTGGACACAGTATGTTTTTCATTCTGGCATGTAGCTACACATCACTTTTGGCAGCGTTAAGTGTGTGTATAATGTAGACATAACCTTAAAGGTGCAGCTCAGAGTTTCACCCAAGTGAATACATAGAGGCAACTAAAATAAGCTGCCATTTTTTTCAAATGTGATCAGTACCCAATAGCTCTAACTCAGGAATTCACCACTTGTGAATAAAGCTGGTTGAAATTTTCTGAACAATTTTTTGTTGCTGTTCAAAAGTACCTTATTTTAAAAACACAAAAAATATTTTTCATAAAAAATTGTCAGTGTTATCAAAATGGTTATGATCTTCCATTTTGATAAATGTCTCGGTAACATTTTTAATTAAAAAATTCCCCGGAGATCATTTCAGATCTTCTTTTTGTTTTCAAAAATCTTGGGTCCATTTTGAACACTTCAGCATGAAAACAAATTTGAAATTTCAAAGTTTTTCATGAAAATGTCTACTTTTCAACCAGCTCTACTCATTGTGAGCAAAGCAACTACCCCAAACTCATTCCAATAATGTCTTTATATCACAACACACTTTCATGTATTTCTTGTATCTTTTGTAAAAGGTTCTGCAAATATAAACCAAGTTAACATGCATAAAATACCTTTAAAATGTTAGATCCAGTCCATGTTCATGACATTTATAATATTTACTTTGACATGATGCATTTATAAATTTAAATATTAAACTATAAAGAAAATAACTGTCCATACATAATTAACTTTAAAAATGCCTGATTCAAGTTTTTCTGCAGACTTCCCTCAATGATTCTGTCTGCACTACAATGCAAGAAACCTGAACTTAATTCTCTGATTAATCTGACTTCTCAGAGGAAGATGGCACCATAAGATATGTGCTGAGGCTGTGGGAGAAGGGAGCATGTGGTCCAAGGATCGCTGTGGAACAAACTAGAAACTGTTGGTAAGCTGTGTAGCAAGTCGCAACCAGTTTTTTGGGCCCAACTAAGGTTGGTGCAACATGATACTGAGGAAGGAGAAGGAGGATTGCTAAGGACCATTAACAAAAGTGATTCACTTCATAACATATTTTCATAAATGGGTGGATTTTTTTTAAGTCCAAAAGATAACATGATCCAACTCAGGAGGATTCCATTTTTTAAAGAGTAATTGTCCACCTAGGACTTCAGAGCTGCACTCTCAGAACATCATGGTGATAACCAGAATACAACTCAAAGCCTTCTGCTCCAAAAAGTGCAGACCTCATCCACGTAAGCAAAGGGAGAATCTTCTTTAGCTAATATCTGTATAGAGTGTATACAGTTGAGCTCTACTGATTCTGCAGAGAGGGCAATGCTCCATATAATCAGTCTATTAATTACTAAAACATTCTGAAGTGTTTTCATCAATATGAAAACACAAATAAATGGAAAAAGCAGAGCTATTTGCAAATCCAATGAAGTACAGAAATCTTCCTTGGATTGAGAGACAAGAGGAATAGAACAATCACTCTAAATAAATGGAAATAATTATATATGATTTAATATTTCTCTACATACTGGGTACATTTATGAGTGTGTTCACTTCTCAGGGCCTGTCTCGGAAAATAAAGAAAGCCTTCCTGCCTCCCTCCCCCACTCCCCAAAAAAAAGAGAAAAGGTTTCTCCTTGACAGAAATACTGTTCAGAGTGATTGATTTAAAAGTGCTGAACTCATATTCAGAGTCTGAAATCCAGGAACCACCAGCTGGGCTGGGATTCAAAATTACAAGGATGGAGTGAGTTTTTGAGTTGTGATGCATTAAGCACTGGAGGCAATTGCTTTTCTCACCTATCCCACAAGGGAAGGAGGAAGGGAAACATTTAAGAATTAAGAAAAGAAATCTTAGGACTATTGAGTTACTGCATCTCGTACTGCTAGAGGCAGAATCACGGTTTGCATTAGAAGAGAACTTCACTGAAGAATTTAAATAAATCTTTCTTTAACAGTGAGTCATTCGAAAAAGGAGTGGGGGAAGACACAATAAATAAGATAAAGCTGTGTGTATTAATCAGTTCAAAAAGGCTATGTTCAAGTGACTGAAGTTCACTCATCATAGTAGGGTCCAAAAGAGGTCCCTGTTGCAGCTGAATATCAGCATTTCCACTGAGTTGAGGGAGGGATATTGTGGAGCAGGCACTCAGGGAGACTCTCTACATACTGTATGTTATCAAGGTCACCTTCTTTTAATATCGTAAGTGAATGGATTTTTTTAAATCCAGTTTACTTATGGCTACTTACATAAGAATGGCCGTACTTAGTCAGACCAAAGGTCCATCCAGCCCAGTATCCTGTCTTCCGACAGTGGCCAATGCCAGGTGCCCCAGAGGGAGTAAACCTAACAGGTAATGATCAAGTGATCTCTCTCCTGCCGTCCATCACCACCCTCTGACAAACAGAGGCTAGGGACACCATTCGTTACCCATCCTGGCTAATAGCCATTAATGGACTTAACCTCCATGAACTTATCCAGTTCTCTTTTAAACTGTTATAGTCCTAGCCTTCTCCTCAGGCAAGGAGTTCCACAAGTTGACTGTGCGCTGTGTGAAGAACTTCCTTTTATTTGTTTTAAACCTGCTGCCCATTAATTTCATTTGGTGGCCCCTAGTTCTTATATTATGGGAACAAATAAATAACTTTTTCTTATTCACTTTCTCCACATCACTCATGATTTTATATACCTCTATCATATCCCCCCTTAGTCTCCTCTTTTCCAAGCTGAAAAGTCCTAGCCTCTTTAATCTCTCCTCATATGGGACCCGTTCCAAACCCCTAATCATTTTAATTGACCTTCTCTGAACCTTTTCTAATGCCAGTATATCTTTTTTGAGATGAGGAGACAACATCTGTACACAGTATTCAAGATGTGGGTGTACCATGGATTTGTATAAGGGCAATAAGATATTCTCCGTCTTTTTCTCTATCCCCTTTTTAATGATTCTTATCATCCTGTTTGCTTTTTTGACTGCAGCTGAACACTGCGTGGATGTCTTTTTCCTGATTAGTTGTAGCTAAATTAACCCCCATCATATTCTATGTATAGTTGGGGTTATTTTTCCCAATGTGCATTACTTTACATTTATCCACATTAAATTTCATTTGCCATTTTGTTGCCCAATCACTTAGTTTTGTGAGATCTTTTTGAAGTTCTTCACAGTCTGCCTTGGTCTTAACTATCTTGAGCAGTTTAGTATCATCTGCAAACTTTGCCACCTCTCTGTTTACCCCTTTCTCCAGATCATTTATGAATAAGTTGAATAGGATTGGTCCTAGGACTGACCCTTGGAGAACACCACTAGTTACCCCTCTCCATTCTGAAAATTTATCATTTATTCCTACCCTTTGTTCCCTATATTTTAACCAGTTCTCAATCCATGAAAAGATCTTCCCTCTTATCCCATGACAACTTAATTTATGTAAGAGCCTTTGGTGAGGGACCTTGTCAGTCTTTCTGGAAATCTAAGTACACTGTCTCCACTGGATCCCCCTTGTCCACATGTTTGTTGACCCCTTCAAAGAACTCTAATAGATTAGTAAGTCACGATTTCCCTTTACAGAAACCATGTTGACTTTTGCCCAACAATTTATGTTCTTCTATGTGTCTGACAATTTTATTCTTTACAATTGTTTCAACTAATTTGCCCGGTACTAACGTTAGACTTACCAGTCTGTAATTGCTGGGATCACCTCTAGAGCCCTTTTTAAATATTGGCGTTACTTTAGCTATCTTCCAGTCATTGGGTATAGAAGCCGATTTAAAGGACAGGTTACAAACCATAATTATTAGTAGTTCCGCAATTTCACATTTGAGGTCTTTCAGAACTCTTGGGTGAATGCCATCTGGTCCCGGTGACTTGTTACTGTTAAATTTATCAATTAATTCCAAAACCTCCTCTATTGACACCTCAATCTGTGACAATTCCTCAGATTTGTCACTTACAAAAGCCGGCTCAGGTTTGGGAATCTCCCTAACATCCTCAGCCGTGAAGACTGAAGCAAAGAATTCGTTTAGTTTCTCCGCAATGACTTTATCGTCTTTAAGTGCTCCTTTTGTATCTCGATCGTCCAGGGGCCCCACTGGTTGTTAAGCAGCCTTCCTGCTCCTGATGTACTTAAAAAACATTTTGTTATTACCTTTTGAGTTTTTGGCTAGCTGTTCTTCAAACTCCTTTTTGGCTTTTCTTATTACATTTTTACACTTAATTTGGCAGTGTT